>NW_007726288.1:69826-198934 GCF_000696425.1 Galeopterus variegatus | reverse complement strand
AAAAAAAAAAAAAAAAAAAAAAAAAAAAAAAAAGAAGCAATGTTTCAAAATTTAAGGCTGTAAAGCATTACTCACGTTCTGGGCAGAGAATGCCACAGTTATTTGGAAGAGAGCAGGAGAAGTTATAGTGAAACAGATAATAAGGACCTCTGGGCAATGGGAGGCTATTCTTGTGACATCAATGATACCTGCATGAGAGGCTCTGTCCCTAGTGTCACCTTCTCCTGGACTAGCTTTCCTGAGGTGTGCAGTGCTAATGATGTGAGCATACTTCCATCACACAGCGTTGGACCTGTAAATCTGTTAGTTCATACAATTGAATGTGATGACTAATTATGCCCAACATTGCTAGAAGTCCCGCAGAAAATGGATCTCATTTGTTTTATGTAGTTAATATTATTTTATTGAGTATGCATTATTGATTTTATAGAGTAGACAATTCTTTGAGAGATATGTTTATGAATTTGTACTAGCTTTAGTACCATTCTTTTTAAAGCACAGGAGCTGCTAGTGGGGGATTTAAAATTCAAGCCCTCATTTTGTTATTGTTAATTTTATTCCATTGCCATTTAGATTAATTTCCTTCTAAGTTTCAGAAAGCTAATTTCTTATTTAAAGGCTGAGTTGTCAGCTCAAGCCTGGTTAGTCTGGTTTCCTCAACCTGTGTCTTTCATAAATGCCAGAGCTGGATCCGTTGCTACTTCCTGCTTGCAGGTATGGGCCCTCAGTGCACCCCATCTCTCTAATGAGGATGGCAAATATACCAGGATCTGAGCTCAAAGGCCTGAAGGTTCTATACAGTCTGCTGGGCACCTATGGGGCTTCCCCTTGAACAATATTGTGATGTGACACAGAACATTGGCTTTGGAGGCAGATGGACCTGGATTCCAATCCCAGCTCTGTCATGTGTTAGCTGGGTGACTCTGGGCAAATCAACTCTATGTGCTTTAGTTTTCTCATCTCTAAAATGGGAATAATGCAGGGATGGTAGTTGTGAGAATTATAAGAGATGATGTGTTTCATGTTTGAGGATAGCAGGCACTCAATGATTGTTGGATGAATGAACGTAACCAGCGGTGCTGGCAAGGTCCATCCCAGGACTTGCTTTGACTGTACTGGATCTGGTCCAGTGTCCACCTTGAGCCTTCATCTTCCAGGGTTAAGTCTATTCCTGCCACGTATTACTCACATGTGGTGCCTTACAACAAGCACATTCAGAATTCCCTTATATTGGGAGATGTTGCTAATCTGACCTTGGCTGTCACCTGAATCTTAAAGCCAGAGTCCTCCCAACCAAAGTATCCCTTATTTGACAATTCTTACAGTAGTTTTTTTTACCTCTCAGGATTGTATGAAAATGACTGCAGGATTTGACAAATATAACTATACACTTGCCCTTTGATGAGAATCAAGTACAATTTGCTTAATACTAGCATTTCTAAAACTGTGTCCCAGGGAACACTAATTCTCTGAGATGGTTCTAAATGTTCTTAGAAGGAAAAAAAAACAACAACAACAACAAAAAAAACAAAACAGGATTGTAAATACATTTGGGGGAATTTGGGTGAAGGAATCTTTTTTCTTTTATTTCATAGTTTTTCAGAGCTTCTATATACTAATTTGTCCTAAGGAGCTCTAAGAGACCTGACATAGACTAGGCATACAACAAATACTTGTTGTGAGTAAATAAGTAAGTAAATGCTGAGTAAAGCTTAGATTGCTCTTCTGGATCCAATTTTGGAGCTCCATCAGCTTCCCCTCACTTCTCCCTCTCCACCCGTTCCTTACTGTGGGCCTGGGCATGATTTTCTGTTCTCCACTAGCCAAATGTTTTTGCAGACCTGTATGTTCCTGTCCAGAATTGTAGGTTGTAGCAGAAAACATCAGTGTTTTTGGTATGTTAAGAATACAGGAAAGCTGTTCCTATGCTTCTGAACCCTTATAGCACAGATGTGATGATCTCAGTCAATATTCTCCTAAGGCCTGGAGCTTTCCTCCCTGAGATGCTAGGCTCTCAAAAGGAGTACCCCAAGCAGGATGTGCAATGGTTAGCCTGTGAGGTCTGCTTCAGAGACCCACCTGCCCTATCTTTCTCTCCTTTACCTGCACAGACTTGGCAATTACCGTTTGGAATTCACAATGGCTTGATCTCCCACTTTTTGCCCAAATAAAGGGACTGTGGTTTAGAGAGATAATGCTGAGGTGTCTCAGCAGAGGTCAGGCACAGGTAAATGTATTATTCTGCTTGAACCTCTGTTCCTTGGATAAGGGCTATCACAGCTTTTAATTCCTGTTCTTCATGTAATGCTAGTCAAGGCCACTATGATGATTACATCTCATCAGGAATTCCCCCACAGTAATTTCCCATTAGAATTTCCCAAAAGAAAGTGAACAGAAGTTTTCTACTAATGGAAATTCGGGTAAACCAGACCTAATGACCCCCTTCTCTCTCATTAGTGGCTGGAGAAATAACTGGCATTAGTGGAAGACAAGGCCATTGTGAGTGGCAGAGATTCTGGTTGGGGTCATTGTTGCTGGGGATCATATACTGACCTGTCACCTCACATGCAGAGCACCAGCCTCAGCTTTCACTTTCTTAGATGCATTCCAGGGGTTGAGATTCTGATTCATGCATGACAATATGGGCAACAGACAGAAGCGGGGCTCAGTGAAGCTTAGATTGTCTCTGAGTTTAGTTTTTAGTATCTTATTTTCAGCTCATGCAACTGGTATTCCAGTTGCAAAATTTTGTCCTTTTCGATAAAAGTAATACATCTCCTTATTAAAAGTGACAGCAAACGTGGCTTTGGCAAACTCATAGAAAGTGTAAGTCAGGCTCACACAATCAGAAGGGGGGACCTAAGCCATTAGCTGAGACCAGGACTCAAACATTTGTAAGTCTGGCAGGAATTAGTATAGGTGGGCCATGCTTTTGAATGAGACGTTTCTATGGACCCACAAATGGACATATTTTCATAGATCCAGACACTGGCCAGGAGAGAAATGGACTTGCTAGATTAGCTGAATCTTTGGCATGTCCTTCAAATAGCTCATTCATCCAGGATCCAACATGAAATTGTTTGACAGACATTTTTCCCTCCGTTAAGGGACCCAGCTATCATGATTTAACATGGCAAAGAGATACCTACAACTTGATATATTTTTTAGTGTGAAAGAGAAGGAAAAGAAAGAGAATGGGAATTGATTGGATAGATTTTGATCCACTAGCAATGGCCCATGACATGCTATCTATTCCTAATTATCATTTGGTGGAAAAGAATTTACTGGGGAAGAGGCTTCCCTCTGTAGACTATTTTCTTTGCTTTAGTCTTCACTTTGTAGCTGACAGAACTCACAAGGGTGGTTCTTTGACTCAGCTCCAAAAGCACAGTAACTGAAGGTTTGAAGGAAAAAGGAGCCGTGGTGTGAAGGAGCAGTTTCATTTACAGAAAACACAGGCGAGAGAAGGGAAGGAAACAAAGGCCTCTCTTGCAAAGGGCGCTTCCTCCCCTGAAGGGCGAGCTTGGAGGTCTGTGGCAATGCCCACCACTAGCTGAACAGATTGTGCCCTTCTCCACAGTGCCTGGGCTGCCTGCTGTGGCAACGGTCTGCAGGGAGCTGGAGGGAGCGGGAGCGCCCACGCAGCCCGGGGCTACAGGCTGGGCGTAGTTCAGGAGGTTGTGGTGGGATTTAGGCCTGACTTTGGATTGCAGAAGTGCTTTTGTTTTTCCAACAGATTGCATCCCACAAGTAAACAACATGTACAGACACATTCGTTTCAATGTGAAATCTGCACAGATGAAGTGCTGGCCATGGACCATATTGAATTGTCTTTGTTTTAAGACTCTTTATCTGAACTGATGCCTCATTTGCATATGAAAAATATGTTCCTTTTTGAGGTAGTCTATTCTCTCTCATTTTTCTTTCAAGGAACAGCTCTAGTTAACCACTGAGAAGCATAAGATTTTTACTTTGTTGAAGAGAAGGAGAGACCTCAGGAAAATTGCACATACTTGTTTAATATTTAAAGTTTTATCTTAAAGTTGAGACATCTGTTTTTCCTGTCCCGGGTGGGCCTTGAAAGAAGAGTGGAAGCTTACGAGACAGAAGAGAGTACACATTAGTTTTCCACTGCTGCTGTAACAGGTTACTACAAATTTAACGGCTTAAAACAACACCCATTTATTATCTCAACGTGTAGTTCAGAAATTCAGTATGGCATGACTGGATTCTTTGGTTAGGGTCTCACTAGGCTAAAATCAAGGTGTCAACTGGGGCTGCAGTTTCTATCTGAGGTTCAGTGTCCTCTTCTGACTTAACTAGTTATGGGCCGAATTTAGTTCTGTGAACTGCCCTTGCAGGTCTCTATTTCCTCAATAAGTGGCCCTTTTCACTATTAAGCCAGCAATGGTGTGTTGAACCTCATAATTAGAATATCTCTGATTTTCCTCCCTTCTGCATCTCTCTGACTTCCTCTTTTGCCCTCTGCTTTATAGGGCTCAGGTGATCACACTGGGCTCACCCAAATAATCTAGGATAATCTCCCAACTTTCAGGTCACTAATTAGTAACCTTAATTATGTAGGCAAAGTCCCTTTTGCCATGTAGGATGATGTATTCACTGTGTGGCACCAGAGGGCCAAAATTCTGCCTGCCATACGGAGGGAGGGGGGATTCAGGCAGGAAGCCCAGCATGGGCAAAGGTATATGGCTGGGTATCTATCTCTCTCTATATATGGGACGGTAAGTGAAGATATGAATAAGTTTGTGTTTTAGAAAGAACACAGGAGATAAGGAGACTAGCTAGGAGTTACGAGGGGGACCCATACTTGCCAAGACCCTGTGTTCATGCTGACAAGAAAAAGCTCCACTCCCGGTTCAGCACAGTGGTTAAGTGTGTACTGTAGGATCAGGAAGCCTGCATTCAAATCTTGGCTTTATCATTTATTAAATTTATTACCTCAATCAAATCATTTATTTCTGCTAAGCTTGAATTTTCTCATGTGTATAACAAAGATAGTACTACTACTACTACTAACATTTTGCTTATAAGGATATTGTGAGGATTAAATGAGCTAGCACAAATGCTGGCATACAGTCAGTGTTCAATAAATTTTTTAATCTTTCTTACTTCCTTCTTTCCCTGTATCCAAAAAAATGGTCCAGAGTAATGCAAATGAAGGTGAGAATTGTTTGAATTTAGATTCTATCCTCTGTCTTTCCCCAGCTGGCTATGTTATCTTTCCTTCTCTGTGTCACAGTTTTGTCATTTTTAAAATGAAGATGATGTTAATTATGCTAATCATGTCAAAAGTAAGTTGGTGATTTTAGAGCACTCTGAAATAATCACTGGTTATTTCTGAAATGTATCTGATAATATAGAGGAAATCAATCCTGATTTCTTTTTGCTCATTCTTTATCAGAGTCACCCTACAACTAATGGTAGAAGCCCCCGAATTTCCTGTGGGCCTATTTTGTAACAGGATGGGAAGAAAACCAGTCTTCATAAAGCGCATGTTGCATGTGTTCTTACCCCATGAATGGGCAATGCAGCTGGTTGGCTAACGGGGAATGAGTTGAGAGGCATCAAAAAATCAAATTCCCCCCAAATATGTCTTTTATCAATCTGTAGCAAATGCCCCAAATATTTATCTTAGAGATCTTTTCTGTTTCAATATTAAGACCTAAAAAATAATGTGGTAGAGAACAAAAAATATATCTGACTCAGAGCACAAAATCTGGGTTCTAGTTTGGTTCTAGGACTAATTAGCCATAAGTCATGCATCCTTTCTGGGTCTCATTTATGAATGAAGGAGGTTGGTCTAGGATGGCTCCTGAAGTCCTTTCCTTCTTTAAGATTCTATCAATTAGCCAGTTGGCCTGTTAGTTCAGTTGGTTAAAGCGTGGTGTTGTAATGCCAAGGTCAAGGGTTTGGATCTTCTTATCAGCCAGCTATCCCCCACCCCCCAAATTAACACCAACAAAAAAAGTTTCTAAGAGCTAGACTGTTGATCTTAGTGTGTAAAAATGAGACAACCATTTTGTTGAGCCACAGGTGCTCTAGGAGGCTTACTCTTGAGTGGTGGGCAGGAGAGAAGGCTGTTGCAGTGTTTCTGCAAGTGACAGTGAAGACTTGCCTGGATGAGGCCAGAGTCAGTCCCGAAGGGGCCTGAGGGAGGATGTGAGTCAACAGAGAGATGCTCTCATGGATGAGGTGAGAGCAAGATGCCGTGCAGACCCTTGACCACTTTTCCAGCCCTGTTGACAATCTCTGATTACAGGGATCATCTATTCAGACATCTGGTTTGTACTATAAAGTTACTAGCCTGTTTCCTGGGCTGATTGAACTCTGTTGGTGAAAGCCTTACTTATAAATGAGGCTAATACTAATTTATTTGCCTAAAGGCAGGGGGTTAAGTTATATAGCTTTTTGAAGTTTATTTAGCAACGAGGTATATTTATTCTGGGATGTACATTATCTCTTTTGCCTCAAAAGAAGATAAAGAATTTAACCTCAAATTTTGTATGTTGTTTTTAAGGAAAACTAGAATGGGGATCAGAAAACATGATTTTTGTTTTAGCTCTGGTACTAAACAGAGACATGACACTGGGCATTCTGTAACCCATATGGGTCTCATTCCTTATTGGTGATGAGGAGATAATGATATCTGCCCTACCAGCCTATTAAGCCATGCAAAGTGCTCTGCACAGTGCTTCACTTAGCCAATGCTCCATAACCATGAGCTATTATTTTTCCAGCCCTGGCACAGTACTTAGAAAATTTGAAACACTCAACAAATAGCTATTGCATGAATGAACCAAACAAAGAGTACAGTGAAGTTCAAAATAAGCTAATGTATGAAGCACCATGTAAGAATGAGTTAAATTCTATTTGTTAAATGAAGCAACAGTTTTCATACGTACAACGTTGTAGAAAAACCCTCAAACCCTAAACACGTCTTCCTTTCTAAGTGAGGTGGATAGTGTAGTTGCTAATTCATCACTTTATACCAGAGATGCATTCTGTGACCACCCTATGGGAAGTAGAACCTCCTTTGATTAATCTCTACCCTTTATTTTGCCTTATTTTCCATCTCACCTGACAAATATATTTTTATTTGTTTATTGTCTGACTCTCCTGCTGGAATGTGAGATCCATGAAAGTAGGTCCTTTGCCTGTTTTTGTCTTTTCTCACTGCTGTAAACTGCATTAGTAGAACCATACATAGCACATAGTAGGCACACAAGAAAAATGATGAATTACTATCTTTTGGATGTGCCTCAGCTGTAACAATGACTTTTCCTAAATGATCAAGCCCTTTTCACTCTATTTGCTGTCACTTAAAGTCTATAATATATTACATCTGGTGTTAAAGCAATAACAGTAATTTTTCTGTGTGGTTCATAGTAGGTATTATTACGTGTGGTTGGATCTTATTACCAGGACCTGGAAGTTGTTTGTATATAATCCTTTGTTTCCTTAGGGACGGTTATGATAATTGCTACCCAAATGGAGGTGCCCTCAATCTCAACAGCTACAGAGGTGTCTAAGTTAGGAGCAAAACCAGTAATTCTGCTCTGTGCTCCATAAAAAATTAATAGCCATAAAAGTCAAATTGGCTTTCTCACTAGCAAATGAACTTTACAACCCGCTTTAGCTTACAGACTCTTAGTAACCAATATGTAAAAAATAGCAACCAGGGAAAGATATTTTCCTGCTTTATAGGCTTTAGAAAAACCATTTAATTCAATCTGGCATCCAGGCTGAATGTAAAATAGCTGCAAAGCTGTATTGATGGGACAACACATGATATAATTAAATCTATGTATCAATCCATCAAGTGCAAGATAAAAATCAATCACATGCAAACATACACCTTTAGGCTGGAAAGAAGCCAAGTGTCTGCTGCAGTCTTGTCCGTACATTGTACCCTGCTGGTCTCTTATTGGAGCAATATTCTCACCTGCTGCAGAATTATCCTTTGGTATTTTGGGGGGCCCTGCTGTGTAGAGGACTCTGAATGAAACTTGAGTTTTCGTGATTAAATTGAGGTCTTGAAGTTAGCCATCTCTTGAAAAATGACAGAAGGTGACTTCTCCATGTAGACCACTGTGTTGCAAAGAAACATAATCTGATGCCTGAGATCCACCTGAGGAATTTGTTAAACTTATGGATTCTTGGACCCCAGTACAGAGATTCTGATTATGCTGATGGCAGTCCCAAGGCTATACTTCAAAAAATAGTGTCATTTACCACCTTGGGTGAGAATCCAGGCTGTATCACTCACTGATTCTATGGCCTTGGGCAAGATAATGAATCTTTTTATACCTCACTATTCTCATTTGTAATTCAAGTTTATGGAGGATAAAGTGTTCTGTGTACTTTCTAATTTAATCCTACCTTCTAGCATAGTCTAGGAATAAATGAGGCAATGTACGTAAAACATTTTGCTCAGAGCCTGAAAAATATTGTACTTTTGGTACTGCCAGCAGCTAAGATTTACTGAGTGGTTACACAGAGGGGCACTGTTCTATGTGCTTTACAGTGATTCACTCTTTTTTTTGTTTTCAAATTTATTTATTTATTTAGACTGACATACAAAATTGTATGTATTTATCATGACATGATGTTTTGAAGTATATATACATTGTGGAATGGCTAAATTTAGTGAATTAGCAAGTTCATTACTTTGCATAATTATTTTTGAGGTGAGAACATTTAATATCCACTCTTAGTATTTTTCAAGAATATAATATATCATCATTAACTAATAGTCACCTTGCTGTACATTAGATCTCCTGAACTTATTCCTTCTATGTAACTTTAAATATGTGTTCTTTGACCAGTATCTCCCCACCTCCCCAATCATCTCAACCCCTGGTAACCACCATCCTCCTCTGTACTTCTATGAGATTAACTTTTTTAGATTCAATATATGAGTGAGACCATGTGGTATTTGTCTTTCAGAGTGTGGCTTATTTCACTTAATGTAATGTCCTTCAGATTCATCTGTGTTGCTGCGAATGACAGGATTTCCTTCTTCTTTATGGCTGAATAGTATTCCATTGTGTATTCGCTCTTTTTAAATCTCAGGTTCATACTGCTATTATGCCTGTGTTATATAGCCAAAAAAACAAAGGCACAGAGGAATTACGTGACTTGTTTTAGATCACACAGCAGTGAGGAGGAAGAGCAAAGACAGGAACCCAGGTTTATGTGACATTGGACGCTACATACTTTCCCCGCTGTTGCAACTTATTTTTAGCTGGAGCTCACCTATCATTTTTTCTTCTAGCCTTGCATCTGGTTGTCACCAGCCCAACATCAAAGTCATCTTCCTGGTTAATCTATTGTTCTTTTATAGATTCTGGCACCAGTACATTTTATTAGTGAAAGAGAACTCTTAACATATACTCTCTAATATAAGAACCTACCTCGTATAATTTAAGAAGTACAGATAATGTGCTATTCCCCCCCCCCCCCATCAAATCAATGTTAGATGACAAAGAAGAAAAGTCAGCATAGTTTTTTTTTTTTTTTTTGATTTGAGGTACTGTGCATCCTCAAGAGAAATCATGAAGGAACTATTTAAAAACCACATTGAAAATTTAGTGTTGTTTATGGCTATCTATGACTAGTGGTATCGTGGGCAATTTGTTTATCTCTTTTCCAAATTTTGTACTTCAAAGAACTTAAGTTACTTCTGTAACCAGAAGAAAGTGCTTTCTTCAAATAAGAAGCAAATTAATTGAAAATAGAAGCTCATGGCATTAGCTGTGTGTGCCTTCAGCCTGCTATTCACTCAAGTATGCATTTTGGTCACTTCCATAAAACATTGAGGGAAAAGCTGATCAACATTTTGGTGCCAAGGGGAGGAAGGAGGTACTGGTGAGAGGGAATATTTCAAAACTCTTTCTGTAAGCTCCGTCAGAGGTATGACTCAGTTCACTGACCTTGAAAATTAACCTAGGGTAACCAGAGGACTAAATCCCAGAATAAACAAATAAGCAAGATAATTCATCTAATTTTGACCAAATGTTAACAACATATTGTGTTTCCATGAGGCCAAAACTTATTAGTTTAATGAAAAACAACATCAGTCAAGTCACTGGAAACACAAAAATCAATATGAGTGTAATTTTATAGATCAAGCTCACTTTATAGATGGAATTTCTCTACTGTTCGTGTATTTGTTTAGTTATCACTTGACATAGAGGTCACACTGGATTCTGAACAGATACTGGTGCCTCAAAGATAATAATTATGAAAATACCATGTTGTAAAAGAAAGGGTGATGCAAAAGGCTCTAGTACCTTTCAGGGCCATTAAAGAACCATTGGAAACATTCCATTTTCTGATAAAGTGATTGCTCAATTTTTTTATAGCACAGTGAAATCCATTTATGACTAGGTTGGAAACCTTTGGGTATAAAGAAATTGTAGACTGTATGGAACAGTCTCCACACTAATAATAATCTCCCAGCCACACTGATGCATTAAGCTACTTTATAACAAGAGTTACTTGGTAGCTAATGGGATAGGATGCTCTGGAACTAAGGCATTTCATAATCTTTCACATAAAAGCATAGTGTCTAAAATGGGGAGAGATGTTATTACAAGTTCCTGAGAATTTGGAGGAGAAAAGCCTATTATTTATCTGTGTAAATCAAAGAAGAAATATCATACAATAACAATATCTTACATTTATAAATTATAGTACTCTCAAATATTTGGCATGCTTTCAGATCTATTTTATTACTTTATTCCTGCTAAAGCACTATGTCTAGTAGGCATTTTCACCCTGATTGATGAGGAAACTAAGGCACAATTAAGTCATTTGCTCAAAGTCACAAGTAGGGTAAAAACTACAACACAGGTTATTGTATCTACTAAGTTGGGGTTTGTTTATACACTATTTTTTGTCTGTCTTGACCATTTGTCATCATGACATAAATATATCTGTATGAAAAGTTAAAGAAAATAAGCAAACAAACATAAAGGGAAACCCAGCATCTGATTTGATATTTAATATTTGAACATGCTCAAATCAATATAAGTGAAGTATTCCAAAAAATCTGGGTGATTGACTACTGTTTTTCTTTTTATGCAGATGCTTTGGCATCATTTAGACCCAGCTAAAGTTCAAATATTAGCAGACACAGACATGAAAACCAAACATAGTATGGATCAAATTATGCATTGAGTAGTAGGTATATGTTTGACTTATGTTTGAATATAGCTAGATGTTTGTCACCTTTAGGTTTGTACCAAAAAAGCAATCAGTGGAAATAATGAAGACAAATTTAAAGATACATAATAGAACCTCGTGCTTTACTTGGGATTTTTGGAAAAACTTTGTTAAAAGGATTTTTCAATTTAAGCCCTTGATGATATACTGCTGACTACACTTGGCTATTAAAAAAGAAACTGAAATTAGGTAACTCAGATTCCCATCATCTGGGCCTGCCATGGATACTTGTGGATACTGTCTTGATGAGTGGGATTGCCTAGGATCCAGCACTGAAGCAGAGCAAACAAACCCAAAACAAGAACAAACCAAGACCCTGATCTTACGGTGCTTCGAGCACAGTAGGGGAAGGAACAAGGAAAAAAAACCAAAACCAAATATTATGCCATTACAGGTGGTAGTAAGTACTAGGATGAGAAATAACAAGGTAAGAAGAAAGAGAGAGAGAGAGAGTGACCAGGGTGCTCTTTCAGATCATGCCGAAGACTGGATGCCTCCCCAACCTCACCAAGGCTTAATCCCCACTGTAGCTATTGAGGGTGGGAAATCTTATTATGGTAATTGAAAGGTGGGACCTTGAATAGGTGATTAGATTGTAGGACCAAGCAGTAGGGAATGGATTAATAATGGCGGTCAGGGGCATGGTTCTGAGGTTTTTTTTTTTTTTTTTCCTTTTTGTCTCTCTTTTACTGACCGGTAACGGGATCGCAACCCTCGGTGGTGCGCCCGCACTGCGCTCAGCCAGTGAGCGGGAACCGGTCTCCACATGGGATCTGAACCCTCGGCGGGAGCGCCGCCATGCTCCCAAGTGGCGAACTCTCCAGCGCACCACCGGGCCGGCCCCTGAGGGTTTTAAAAGGAGAGTGCATGAGGGGCTCTCTCTCTGCTTTCACCATCTTGCAATGTGAGACCCCTGGGTCACTATCGTCACCACCAGATGGACTTTGGACTTCCCAGGCTCAGAAACTGTAAGCAATAAATTTCATTTTCTTTATAAACCACCCAGTTGCAGGTATTTTACGGGATCGCAACCCTCGGCGCTGCCCCCGCTCCTCGCTCAGCCAGCGAGCGGCTGGTCTGCATGTGGGATCCGAACCCTCAGCGGGAGCGCCGCCGCACTTCCCAAGTGGCGCACTGTAGCAGTGCGCCACCGGGCCGGCCCAGGCAGGACCTTTTTTGACAGGATAAAAATCTTAATAATAAATTTCAATCAATTTATGTTATGGAAAAAGCCTGGGTTTTTCAAAGTTGGTAGATATGAAGATATTAAGGCAGCATGTGGTGGCAGAACCATGTCATGTTCGTCTTTTGTCTGCCATGCTGCTCCTTCTGCTGGAACCTTCTCCTTTGCTCCCACATCCTTCCCAGCTCTCCCCTGTGCCCAGGTGATTCTGTTAACTCCTATTTATTCTCCAGGTGTCAACTTAGATGATTCTTTGCTCAGACAGGCATTGCCTCTACAGTCTTCCCACTTGATTGAGTTACGAGAGTGATAAGATCCTGTTGCTCTGCTCACCTTTGCATTTTTTTCTTCTATCCCTTCTATCCTTGTGGAACTTTAAGATCAGAAAATATGAGTTTATGTGCTAGTTAGGGAATTAAACTTGCCTGCATAAATACATATAATAATAGTATTGAAAGTTCAATTAGATCACATATTGAAGGGAGCAAAGATGGGTGACAATAAGTAGATTCTGGGGTGATAAGAAAATGGTTGTAGAATATTGCTGTTTTTGTCCTCAAATTGTGAGGATCTAAGTAGCAATGTACTTTTCTGCCATTGTCTGCTGCTCTAAAGAAACATACCATGTAACATATTCTGGTAACAAGTCTTTTTACTAGTAGGTTGTCTAGTCAACTAATGGTTGTACTTTTTGGGTTTATGTGGGAAAGCATTTACTAAGCTCAGTTATAAACTACAGAAAGGAGGCTATTATGACCACTGGTAGAATTAAGAAAGGGAGTGACATCATTTTTTTCATTTGTTTTGAAAGACATTTTGTTTGCTGGGTAGAAAATGTGTTATAAGGGCCAAGAGTGGAAGAGAGAGACTATTTAGGAAGCTTCATTAACAGCTCAGTCAAGAGAACATGGTGGCTTAGACTACAGTTGTGAGAATGGAGGAAAGAAGTGGATATATTTGACGTGTATCTTGAAAATAGAATTGAGAGGATTTGTTTTATGGATTAGACACAGGGTGAGAGGGAGCTAAAGATGTTTACTGATTTTTGACATGAGTAACTGGCTAAATGGTGATGCCACTTACTGAGATAAGCCGAGATGGTGGACGAGTGAAAAAGAGTTCTACTGCAGATGCTTTAAATCTGAGACGCCAAATTACACATACAACTCTATGTTCTGGGCTAAGCCTGCAAAATATTGCATTTATTATGATATGTCAAAATAATTACTTAACCTTTTTTTTTGGTGAATTTCTTCTGAGGGTAGAATGCTTTTGTATTCACTTTTGTACTCATGTTGGGGGGTCTCTCAATTAACTGAATGAATGAATGGATGGTTGGTGGCAGGGACTTCCACACTGCTTACTCTTTATCTCTCTGTCTTGCCTCATTGTTTCCTCCCTGATTTCTGCAGTTTAAGAAAAATCACTAAACTGGGAATCATCACATTTGGTTACTAGCAGTGTGACACTGGGAGCTCCAATTAATATTTTTCTGAGCCTCAGTTTCTTCATCTGAATGATGACACAGTTAGAGGTGATCTCTAAATTTCCTTCCATATTGAAAATTCTATAATTGGTATTTTTCTCCCTGAGATAATGCAAATCCAATACTTGTAGGTTTTGCTTTCTGTTTTAAAAAGGAATGTATTTTTAGAAAAAGACAGTTTAATCAGTTCAACTCACTCAGGTGAAAAGTGAGGGAGATGGAACCCTGTGATATGCTTCCCCATATATAAAATGAAGCTACTAATGGTAACAACAACAACAACAACAACAGCAACAATAATGATAAGAACAACACCTACATCAAAAGATTCTTAGGGGTCTAAAATTAGATAAAACACGCAAAAGTGCCTAGCTAGGAGTAAATGTTCAATAAATGTTGGGTCTCATAGTGATGACTATTATTACATGTCATGTGACTTGTCCAGGGATGTCTGACTAGCAAGTGGCAGAGCAAGGGTTAACCTGTTTCCTTAAGGGGCACAAACATTTCATTTCTCTTCTGGAACTCTTCCTGTTTTCTCTTCCAGCAATCAGAGTTGGACTATGCTTCATACAGTGTGGAGACAGTGCATTGAAATGGTTATGAGCATACCTTAGGGGTGGAATTAAAGTCTGGGCTTGAAACTAGGTTCTGGCACTCTCTGTCTGTTGTACATTGGATAAATTACTGAATGTTTCTGAATCTCAGTCTTTTCTCATCCATAAAATGGGGATGATAATGGGCGCTAACCTCAAAGAGATGTAGTGAGAATAAAAGATGTATCGTATGTCATGTACTTTGCAATGTTCATGGCATGCATAAGGTCAGTAAGTAGTATCTATCTTAATTATCTTCCCCCCACCCCCAACTTGCTAAGTGGCAGAAGTTCTCCACATTGCCTCCCCATGGGACAATAACGTAGCAGTACTCTTGAAAGAAGGTCTGGACTCCACCAGTCATGGCGGGCAAGGATATGTTATGCTGGGAAATATTGTCAGAGCCATTCAATTTTGATGTTAGAAGGTGATAGCAATGCTGAAAGCCCAGACAGCAACATGTACAAATCTGAGCAGAAGGATGGATGGCCATTTTAGATAGGTCTCCAGAAAGAAATGAAACAGATAGATTATCCAATGTGTTTGAACATTTGAAAAATATTACTAGCTGGCTGTTTAGCTTAGTTGGTCAGAGCATGGTGCTGAAAGATATGGGGTTCTATCCCTGTACTGGCCAACTCCCCCCCTGCCCCCGAAAAATATATGTCACTGGTGGTTGACAGACAGATCTGTGGAAGCATTTAGAAAATATCAGTGATAATTTATATAAGTCTAAGTAAATGAGGCAAGTAACTTCAAGAAAATACATCTAGCAAAGGAAATGTCATCGTTGGACATCATTTTACTCAACAATAGACAATTTTACACAGTCAAAATTATGTAAACACTGACTACCTGTGTAACTAAAAATAGCAACTTTGCTCTTCTGGGAATAAGGGAGGGTGGAAGGGAAGGAGTTCAGGGTGGTACTGAAGAAGACCTAAATTCTCATCTGAAATGGCAAGAAGCCAAAAAATACTGTCTAAGTTTGATAAATAAAAAAATTGGTATTTGTATTTAAAATCATAGCGATAAATACAAAGAAAAACAGCTAAAAGAGTTGAAAGTAGTTGTAGCTGGAGAACAGGACCTGGGGAGTGAGACGTGGTAAGTAGAGGCCACTGTCTCTTCTGTGAACACTCATAGACTGACTTAAAAAATGATTACTTTGATGACAAAAATAAAAAAAAGAGATGACCTACTTTTACTTTTTGTATCTTTCCTAATGGGATAAATATGAGTTGTTAGTAAAATTCGTATAAAGCTTTTTCTTTAAAAATGCTTACCAAAACTTTCAAGTGGTTGCAGAACTGCAGCTCCCACACTTTATGTACAAGAATGTCTGTAAAAGGCGTATCTGACAGTAGAAATTTTCTGACATTCAGAGACAAACTTAGAATATCAATATTTTATTAATATAGCATGTATGATTAAATCACCAATAAACTTGCACTAGTAATATTGCCAAACATGTCTTCAAACAAAAATATAGGTTATAATTTTTTTTTTATAAGTAGATACCATAATAACACGAGTTAACGCTTGTTATTCTTTTACTATACTTTTAGCTCATGGAGGGCAGGAACTGGGTCTTTCTTATCTTTGATAATTCTTAAAACTTGATATTGAATACATGAATTACAAATGTTTCTATTTGTGACTTTAATGATATTTCTTCTTATGAGTATATCCAAGAGTATAAACCTTTATATTTTATTTTAGATAATAGTTTATTTAGCAAAATCATGATTTTTGTAGGATCATTTGGTGTTTTTGTTTTATGCTTTTAAGATAATGTAATATCTTATTACACATTAATCTTATATTTATTAGCAAGTACCCTAATCTTAAAAATAATATACTAGTGATTCTTATTTGGGGAAGGAGATGAATGATATCACAGTGTAATCACAAAATCAACTGGGAAGTAATTTAAGAAATAAACTTATTTCCCATTTTGGATATTCAAAATACCTGTCCAGTACCATGGGAGAGTCAGAATCTGGGAGAAGTGATATATGAAAATAATTTTTAGGTCGATTCTCTTAAGACCTTACTGATTTACCTTACTGTAGTTACCTTATAAGTACATTATAAACCCAATCTATTATTTCTTAATAATAATAACAGTTAGTGACCTTAGCATAGTTATTTTATAACTACATTATCAACCCAATCTATTATTTTTGTAGTTGTAGTAAAAACTGATAATTACACATAAGGCTTAAAAAGTAAAATTAACGACATCGAGTCAAGTAATTTTTATGCCTTATTTTTAAAGTAATTCATTTGAATGAAAATTTATTCTTCCATTAAAAGTGAAGTAATAGGGGCAAAATTTATATTTCCACCTGAAACAATCAAAAATCGACAAAATGTGTAAAGCAACAAATTTGGACATTGGACAGAGACAATGAGAGACAGTGATTCCTTAGAGTAGGAAAATAAACAGGATAAGTCCTACAACTTCCTCATCTTATTGCTTTGAGAGAATTTCCAGGTGATGGTGCAGGGAAGGTAAACCCGTGGAACCTGGTGGAGATGAGAAGATGGAGCTGAGAGTCTGCGGAGGTCAAGGTGGCTAGAATTCACAAAAAGGAGCCCTTGTAAGGAGAAAGCTGCAGATAAAGAGAACTCTGATGATCTGCAGAGGGTCTCTCTTGATTCAGCATGTACACGTGATCAACACATGCATGTGAGGGAATAACCCAGAAAGAACAACTGAAAACATTAGCGATAACAATGCCTAGCACTAACACAGTGCCAGAAATAGTGCTTTTCACTGTAGCCAGACTGGAAAACTTCATGATCCATGGGCCAGAAGGTTCTTGTCTCAGTAGGGGAGAATAAGTAGCCCCAAACTGAGAGCATCCTCCAGACCTGCCTAACAAATCATAAAACCAACACCAGAAAGGATCAAACTGTTTCCAAGTAACTTAACTGTATTCAAGAACAGATCTCACATACTTATTGGAATATAAAAATACCCAGCTCCCATCAAGGAAGATCTAACATGTCTGGCATCTAATTAAGACTATTAGGCATGCAAATAAAAAGAAAAACACACCCTGTAATGAAGAGAAAAATCAAACAATCAAAAATTACCCAGAAATGACATGGATGTTAGATTGAGCAGATATGGACATTAAAGCAGTCATTGTAACTGTATTCCATATGCTCAAAAAGTTTAGACATGAAAAATACAAAAAAAAATCTAAATCAAGATCTAGAGATGAAAACTACAATGTGTGAGATGAAAAAAATACTGGAAAAGATAAATACCAGATTAGACATGATAGAAGAAAAGACTAATAAACTTGAAGAGAATAATAGACACTATTCAAAATGAAACACAGAGAAACAATGATAACAAATTGAACAGAATACCAGTGAGGTGTGGGACAGCTTCAAGCAACCTAATACTTGTGTAATTAGAGTCACTGAAGGAAAGGAGGAGGGGCAGAAAAGATATTTGGAGAAATAATGCTTGAAATTTTTCTAAATTTGATGAAAACTATAAATGTATAGAACTAAGAAGCCCAATGAACCTCACTCACACACAAAAATAAAGAAATCTACAAGGCACATTATAAACAAATTGGTCAAAACCAGTGATAAGTAAAAAGAAGAAAGAATATTAGAAATGGTAACCACATGGGTAAATATAGTTTTTTTTCATAGTAATTAAATCTCATAAAAAGACAATTAACTGCTTAAGCCAAAACAGTGACAGTGTAAAGTGGAGCTTAAAATGTGATAATACAAATATCAGCAGGGTAAGAATGTAAGTATACTATCGTAATGTTCTTATACTACATGTAAAGAGATATAATGTCATTCGAAATTAAACTGTGGTAAGTTAAATATGTGTACAATTAGCCCTAAAGCAGTAACTAAAATAAAACTAACAAAGGGGATAAAATGAAATAAAAATATTTTGATAATTCAAAATAAGCTAAATAAAAAAAAAGAGAAAACAAAGAATAGATAGAACATTTAGAAAACTAATGGCAAGATGATGATAGATTTAGACTCACCCATATCATTAATCTAATTAAGTGTAAATAGCCTAAGCATTCTAGTTAAAAAGCAGAGATTGCCAGATTAGAAAAAAAGTAAGGTCTAAGTATATGCTGCTCAGAAGAAAAACACTTATAGGTTAAAAGTAAAAGGATACAAACATATACAATGCTACCACTAACATAATGAAGCTGGATTGTCTATATTTAATATCAGACATAGCAAACATCAGAGCAAAGAACGGTACTAGAGATAAAGAAGGTAATTTCATAATAATAAAGGAGTAAATGCTTAATTAATGCTCATCAACTTATTGACACAGTGCAGTTAAATATTTGTGTATGCACTCTTCAGTTAGTTTTATAAAAAATAAATAATTGCATAGCCAGGTGTTTCAATTTCTAATTTTTTTCCTAAACTTGAAATTTTGCTTCTCATTTGCATAATAGAAGTTTAGAGCTGAAAGGATCTCTAGAAGTAATTTAACTTGGTTCTCTATTTTTCAATGAAGCCATTAAGGGCAGGAGAGGTTAAGTGACTTCTCCAAGTTCACACACAGAGAGAGCTACATCTACAGAAGCCAAGTCTCCAGACTCCCACACCTAGAGTTTTTGTTGCCGTGTGTATTGTTTCTTGCTATGAAATTTGCCCAGTAGCACTAGGTAGTTACACAAATGAGAAGATTCAGACATGCATTTGTCAACAAGTTAGGTGACTAAAAACTTCATGTCACTTAAAGAATTCATAGAAACTTTTGCTTTCACTTGTTTGCTATGGATATTTTTGGGTCCAATAATTTTTGTTGTGGAAGCTGTCCTGTGCTCGTAGAAATTTTAGCAGGATACCTGGCCTCTAGTCACTCATTACAAGGGGCACCCTCCTACTCTAGTTGTGTCAATCAGAAATGTCTTCAGACATTGCTGGATGTCCCCTGGGAAGCAAAGTCACCCCCACTTGATTAAAAAAGGGGGAAAAAAAGGGGGAAAAATCACCCCCGTTTGAAAACCTCTGCTTTAAATAGACAAGGAGGTAGATTATTGGAAAGACTCATAAAGGATTTGTACATGGGAGATGCTTTGCATTTGAAGCAATCACTGTCTGAGGACACCATACATGTGTTGTAAACAAAAGAATAGTGCAGCTGAGTGCAATGCAATGTTAAGTGTTGAATTACAAAGGCATATGATAGTGTGATTTAGATTTTTTTATAGCTTTTTCATTTATATGAATTTTCATTATGCTGCTTTTAAATTTTATTCCTTAGTTCTATTAATAGTGTCTATTATTTCTTTAAGTGTAGCATTATGTTATGGTATAAAGAGTGGTTTTCATCACCTAAACCAATGTATATATATTCTAGACATGAAGCATTTATCTTGTGGATTTTTCAAAAGTCAAGAAAAATTATATAGATATATCTTTGGGAAAAGTAAATCCATATAATGCTTTGTTATATGCAATGTCTTATCCCTTTTTATTCCCCTTTTCTTTGAATGTAGAATTTTAGGGAAGCTTATTTGACCACTTCATTCAAGCTTGACCTTAACAGAATAATTTCTTAGTGGATATCTGTTCATCTTTGCTGCCGTGCTGAAGAAAACAGCATCTTTCTGCTTTCCCAGAATGGGAAATATGAACTAAGCCTTAGCAGATGAGCAACATGTTATCAAACGCTGCCAAGGAAAGGCTTCTGTAGTGCTAGTCAGGGTCCCAAATAAAGGAAGAGCAATACTACTTAAGGGAAGTTTTATCACAAAGAGTAACTTGTGAACCAGAGGCAGCCTGCAGGAAATGGAAGTTTGAATTCCAGTTCTGGTTCTGTCACTAGGACACTTTCTAATCTTGGGATCATTTTTATTCATCAGTAGTGCTAGACGGTCTTGTACATGCCTGTACCGCGTGTCTACAGTACAAATTCCAATTGTTTATGTCGCACAGAATAAGATGCTTTTCAACTGAAAGATGTAAAATAGTAGTAGAAAAATGACCCAACTAATGATGTAAGCCTCATTAAAAAAACCTGTCCTCGTCTAGAGAGTTGAGTGTTAAATTTTACTTAGAGGATATATCCACATAGAGAACTTAGTACACAATGGTTCTAATTAAAATAAAACAAAATACTAACTCCCAAATGATTTTCTTCTTCTATATTTGAAACAAAATTCAGAGCATTGCTCTTAGCAATATTCTGCTCTATTAGGTCAATTAGTGGTTTAATGTTTAAAGGAAATACTCAGCTATTATAATATTGATGAGTTTCATAATTAAAATATAGAAATTATAAATATCAACCACTTAGACTCCCATTAGCTTATTAACATGCAGTGGAGAATACACATGTGCATTATTGATATCATTTTTCTTATTCAATCCATGGCAACTAAGCACTGTCAGCCCTTAATACAATTATGTCAGGCTCTTATACAAGTTAGCTCCTGGCCAAAATCTGACATGGGCAGTCAATATTTGGCTTTAATTATGTTGATGAACAAAAAAGTCACTTTTTGTGTGTAGGCTAAATGCTCACAGTGGGTAGAAAGACCAGCTGTTGTACTTTTGATTTCACCCTAAAGATTGTAACAAAAGGTCAGGAATCCTTTGATGTAAGCTAATTAAAATATCAATAATTTTGCACCTTGTAAATTTGTTCTTGGATTAGTGTGTAAAGTGGAAACTTCTTTTTCGTATATGACTATGCACTTTAGGGTAATGATTTAGATATGTAAGTGCCAAAAAGATCAATGTGTTAACTTTTTAAGGACTACTCAAACAAACATTCCTGGAGGTTTTTTTTTTCTTTTTCCTTTACAAAATTGAGTACATTAACATATATTCCTCCCACTCATGCCAAAGGGAAATTGAGTTCGGGAGAGAAAATTGCAAACATGGAGAAAAGTAGGTTCTGTCTGATCATTATTGAAAACAGATGGGAATATTCTTCACTGGTGGTTATTGGGCCTATTTTCATGCACCTGTGGATATTCCAGCTGAATTAATTGTGTTAGCTTTCTTAGAAATTTTGTCTCTTTAGATTCAACTGTGATTCATGAACTACCTGCCTTAGAATCACCTAGGGTTCTTATTAAAATACATATTCCCTGGCCTCATGACCAGATGTTCTGGTTCAGTAGGTCTGGAGTAGAGCTCAGGAATATACATTTCCTAACAAAAACCCAAGTGATTTTGATACTCATTAAAAGTCCTCAAACCACTAACTCAGGTAGCAGCAACTTGAACTTGGTCAGGGCAAATGTTTTGTCTTTTTGCTTACCTGTCTTTCTGTTCATATATCTCCTGGTGACCCCTGATCCCTCTTCCATGCCTTACCATCAGCTTATCTAGGTTTCAGTGAACTGTCAACTAATGTCTGCTTATTAGGGCTTAAAGTATTAGATGCTCCAGGTGGTATTTCTGTTTCAACAATAGCAGCAGCAGCAGCAGCAGCAACAACAACAACAACAACAATATCTGTCTCTTCACATTTTAAACCTTGTGTATCTTCTACCCATGCACTTCTGGAAGCAGAAGCTGTAGGGAGTCTTCATACAGAAGCTGTAGGGAGTCTTCATATTGTGAAATGACCTTGGCCATGGACTTCTACGTGATCACTCTAGACGAGTCAGCACATTGTGATCACTCTAGATGAGTCAGTACTCCAGTAGGAGTACTACTGGACACCCTCTTAAGCTGAGGTGGTTAGCAATAAGTTAGGTCTACATGGAAGTGACTATAACCCACATAAATATATCCCAGTAAGGTCTAACTCAATTTTCTCTTATGTTGGATTCTAAAAGTCCATGCAGTTACTACACTAGGGGAGGAAGTGTGAGAGAGTAGGAATCAGAGGGGAAAGAGACAGTGGCCTTGACTACTTGTTGTTAAAATATCTTTTGCAACAGAAAAATGTATGATTGTGAGAACACATTGTTGTCCCCTCCCCAGGGCCTTCCCTTGAAGGGGCCCAGGCAAATGAGGGGCCCTGAAGCTTACGCTTCAGTAGCTTCTCTGTAAACTCACTGCTGCCTATACAACTAGTTCCGTAATAGACACCTGGCAGCTGCACAAAATGTATATACAATGAATGAATGAATACAAAAGGTGTAATTCTTTTCCTCCCAGCTTTTCAGATGAGAAATTGAAGTTGACCATTTTTGTCACATAACTTATTACAATGAAACTGTTATTAAAGAGCAGCCTTCCTGTTCGTAGACTTTACTATGCTCCTCAATGACGAGTACTCCTGGTATGGTTCATTCAGTATGGTTCATTTTTGTTTAGGTTTCATGTTTGATACTGCCCTGGTTTCAGAGAGCAATCTGTGCAGTGACATCCTTTTTCCATAAAAATTTCCACCTGCATAGGCCCGTTCTTTGTTAGATGGGATCCAGAAAAACGTGATGTTGACTATCAGGTTATTTCTTTCAGATATTGAAACTCTTTGACCTAGTTAATTTGTGAGTTCTTACGAAGGTTATACAGTGGTTGTATAAATGTTGGGAATGGAAAGAAATAGGGAGATATTCAGATTTTTAGTTGCTTTCCCAAAGAGACTGCATAATGGCTCTGATGCTGCCTTAGACACAAGAAAGACTTTAATGTCAGTTCACCAGAGTCAGTATCATTTAGGGGTTGAGAGGATGGTCTCTAGAGTTGGTGTTCCTAGGTTCTCAAAACAGTTCTGCAGCTTGACTGTGTGAATTTGGTCAGTCACTTAATCCTATTGTGCTATCACATTTTCATCACATATTAAGTGGGACTGTTTTGAGGATTGAATGAATTAATATTGTGATATGTAAGTGCTAAATAAATACTAACGATTACTGTCATTATACCTGGTCTTGGGTTTGCCACTGTCTTCTTGACATTGGCAAGAACATTAGAATTGTAGGCCTCAGTTTTCTCATCACTAAAAGAAGTAGTTAAATAATAGTTAAGCTTCATAAAATTCTATATTAGGAATACCCTTGGATCATAATTAGATATCATCATACTCAGAAAAAAATATTTTGAAGTCAAAGCCATTGCAAAACTCGTTAATGAAAGTTAAAAGCCCACTCATTCTCCAGCATGTTAAATAGTAAATGAAAAAAATCCAACAAGTTGGCTTCTTTCTTTCTCTTTGAAAACAAGTATTCTGAAGAGCCAGTCTTGTTGCCTAATGATCCAAGAACCCAAACCTCGGATTTCATTACCGATATGATTCCAGATCCCACCAGAGTCTCTTATCAAATGTGGCCTCATTAAGTGCAAGAGGCAATACACTTCTCCATTAAATTGTGCTGAGTTAACTTGTGGCTGACATGAACTGAAATGAAATGTAATTATTTTATATCTGCTCCTATTGGACCGTAGTTGCACATCACAGATACATATTAACACATGCAAAACTACTTGTGAATCCTCATTTATCCAGGCTCTAGTCTGAGTAAGTATTCTGAACACCAAGTCTATTTAGTGAGGCTGCTATCAATAATAAAAACTAAATATAAAACAACTCCTGTGTGATCTTGATTTGAGTGAGTTATCACTAAGACTAACCCAATAAATTGATCTTTTTCTCTCTGTTGCAGATGGGACTGTTTATAAACTGACCCCCGCACCCCAAGTATAATCTATGCTTTTTGGTAACCGGGAACTTTGTAAACGTATTTATAACCTTGGGAGAAGAGAAGACACATTTCCTTCTAATAATAATTGCTAGTACTCTACACCAGAAACAGTAATAAATGTTGTATATATGTTAATTAATTAACTCATTTAATCTGTTTTTACAAAGGAGGGAATAGAAAAACAGAGAGATTGCACAATTTATCCAAGATCATCAAAGCTTGATTTACAATGAGGAAATCCAGTTTGAGTCTGCGGTTGTAACCAGTAAACTACTGGTATTTCTCAAATTCCCTCTAAATTATATTGGTTTCCTTAGGTAGAGACTCACTAAGCATGGAACAGTGAGGAGTGAAACCACAGAAGGGAAGTTTGTATCTGGTGATATTTATAAGAAATATTCTCAGTGAGAAAGAATATGATAGCAAATGCAACCGCATCTTTAAATAGGAGAAACAATTAATAGGAGGTAACAAAACTTGCCTGTGGTGATCTGGAGACGTTAGTGAAAGCAGGAACAGGCATAGGCTTCTGACTCTGACTCCTTTCTTGGCTAAAGCCACTAGAGAATGTGGCTTCCTAGTGACAGTCATCAGTGGCCGTAGGGGATAGAAATAACTAGGAGACAATTAGTGATTCCACAGGGAAGTGACAGAACATAAAATGCTTGGGGGCAAAAGTGGGACTGTAGGGATCTGGCTTATGGCAATAACTTCACCAACAACCTCCACTCAAAACAAAATTAACGATATATTTTAAATGGCATTCCAAAAGAATCTTACTATTCAACAGCTGAGTTCCTAGGATTCCTTATTGTAGAGTTAGCCCACATTTTCATCCGTGAAGTCTTTTTTCAGAGGCAAAGAGGGAAATTCTTCCCTAGCCTTATTGGGAAGCATAGTGCTTCCATATTTCATTGACTTTGAAAGTACAGTATTACTTTATATTGGAAACAATGGATCTTGAATAGACATTATATGCAAAACAAGCTAAAATACCAACACAGAGAGGAAAATAAAAATCATTTATAACATCATCACTTGGAAACTCTCAGCTAACATGTTTTTTTCCCTACTGTTATAGTTATATTTATGGTTATAACTACTTTGGGAATCACATGCATCTATAATTTTGAATCCCGCACTTTACTTGATGTAAATATTTTTTCAGGTCATTACATATTTTTAAATTTTGGATTTGAAACCACCATTGAATGGGTGTATAATAACCCATTGCACATTGTACCATAATTTATTGTATAGGCTCCTGTTGTTGGACAATTAAATTGCTTACAGATGTTTCCTATTTTTAATACTACATATTTTTATACACGAATGTTCAAATTTTAAAAATTATATTTAGGATAGTCTTTCTTAGGATAAGCATTTATTTTCAAGGAATGTACAGGTTAAAACAAGACCTTTAATATGTACTAGGAAATTGTTCTATAGAAATATCTCACTGTTTTTTAGTTCTATCAGCTGTGTAAGAGGATGTCTGTTTTACCAAATCCTCACACACATTAAGGATTATTACTAAAAATTTCTTGATAATTTTATTTATTTTTTGGCAGCTGGCCAGTAGGGGGATCCAAACCTGTGACCTTGGTGTTATAAGGCTGCCCTCTAACCAACTGAGCAAGTGGCCAACCCTGCTTGGTTATTTTAATATGTCAACTATCATATCCTATTCAAATCTCATTTTTCACTGTTTGTCATCTGTGTCTCCTCTTTTGCAAATGAATTGTCTACTACTTTGTCTAAGATCTAAAATACTAAATTTTGCTACTGTACGCTATTATCAAAATATTGGGAATTCTGAACAAACTTGGTTAAAGCAAAACACGATAAATGCCAATCAACTTTATGAAGAGTTAAAAAATTTTTCATTATTAAGGTTCAGCAAAACTGTTTTTATTAGATATGTGGATAGACTTAGTTGGAACAAATAGCATGTTTGTAATATCTTACAAAAAGGTGGTAAATTATAAATAGGGCAGAATTATTCTTTACAATGTTGGAAGAAAGGATAAATATTCTGTGTATATAGACATATTCCTGAGTCTTATTTACTACTATAAATGTAAAATAATCCATTTCTTCTGAGTTCCTATAATGCATTATAATAACTTGGAAATGAAAACAAATGAGCAAAAAAACAGTATCTTTCCTACATGTCAAGCTCCTTTGGGTTAAACAGCCAAAAAGCTTTCTTGACCCTGTTTACCAAATTAGCTTTCAATTTTTTCAGGTAGATAGATCTGCAGGTTTGAAGATGTGCATTTTCTTTGAACATTTTCCCCCTCGATCCTCTGGTATTTCATTTTTCTTAAACAAAGGGCATGAGTTTGCTTAGCTGCAAAATTTGTCTGTAATTTTCAGAAATTATGTGAATCTTCCCAAGTCTGAGAACAATAATTCTATTTGGCTTAACTTCAGTGATCTGCAGGGGGAGAGAAAAAAAAAAAAAAAAAAAAGCACAAACTGCAAGAAGAGTAATGATTTGTAGAGATCTGCAGGAGGCCTTGGTCCTTAGTCCAGGAGTACTACTGCTAACAATTACCCAAATAGTGTTCCTATGCAATTATCCCAGCAATAACTGATAGCAAGCAAAAATTATAGAGGCCTGATGCGATTTATGCCCAGAGGTTTCTATGTAGCACTTTGTTTGAATCAAAATGACTATCTTTATTTCTTTTTCTTTTCTTTAAAAAAAAGAATCAGTCAACTCCTTAGGAAAATATAATTTTCTTCCATCTAGTTTAAATGACATTAGCACAGCAATCAGATGTCAAGGTGAAAGATAAACATATCTGCTTCTGGTGCATAAATGGCTAAAATTCCAGGTAATATGGGTACCATCTCCCTGGCTTTTGCATTTGAAATAACATTAACCTTGTACCGTGTGGAGTTATGATTTCTTAAACTGTTTTCTCTCTACAATGGGCAATCAGTTCCACAATTTAAAAATATACTGTGTGCTGTCATGTTTTTCTCTTGGATATAAGGGCACAGACAAAAATCTAATTTGTTTTGTTTTTCATTTCTGCATGATTACTGCATGGTATTTATTTCCACTATTCCTTCAATGTCACTATTCAACTATCCTTAATTGAAAACTGCTTGTATTTACTCTTTTCCCAAAAGATTAAATTTCAGGACACCACATAATACATTTTAAGCAAATCGGATTGGAGGAAAACTTTTTTTTTTTTTTCATTTTTAAAGATGCAGGTATTAATAGTCATGTATGAAGTGTGCTGAAAAGTAATAACTTACAGGTTGGTTATTTAAGACCTCAAGCAGCCATTTTGACAAAAACTGAATACAATTGCAAAATGGAAGACGGGAAAAAAATTACACATGCACTAAATCCTTCTCAAATGACCCCTTCTATAAAAAAAGACTAGAGGGCCGGCCCGTGGCTCACTTGGGAGAGTGCGGTGCTGATAACACCAAGGCCCCGGGTTCGGATCCCACATAGGGATGGCCGGTTCGCTCACTGGGTGAGCGTGGTGCTGACAACACCAAGTCAAGGGTTAAGATCCCCTTACCGGTCATCTTTTAAAAAAAAAAAAAAAAAAAAAGAAATCCATGAATATTTGAAATGCGAAAATAATTTTCATGCCAAGAAGAAACCAATGCAAGCTAAAGTTCATTAAGTACTATCAACTTTTAAAACAAATTCATTTATTTGGAACTACACAGAACGAAGATTTATCAATTCAAAGTAATAACTAAAATAAATATGCAAAATCTAATTTATATGGCTTACTTTAAAAAAAATTTCTACATATTCTGTTAAAGTTCACTAAGTACTATCAACTTTTAAAACAAATTTTAAAGCTTCCTTTGGAAATTGTGCAGATTCTATCTGGCTGAAAAAGAAATAAAGGAGAACTGGACAAACAAATCTATATCTCTACCCTTAATACACTGAATGGAAAATGGATTCTAGTGAGCAAACAAGTTTTGCCTTCACTAGAGTTTAAAAACTTGGCATCCCAAAGGACTGGAAATTTGGTAGGTTTTTAATAAAATGCTTCATATTTTTTTTGAGGGAGGTGATGGGCATTTTTTGCTTGTTATATATATTAGAAAAACAGAAACAATCTAATAATTTTCTATACTTAAATGCTAGAGCAGAAATTGCCTGGTCTATAGTCATTAGTAGATAGATGCTTGTTGAATTAAATATTATTTGGCATAGTCTTGGTTTGATGCCTGGGCCAGTTTCATGGCTGTTTGGCTAATGGGGAAATCCAGGTTGTACTCCTAAGCCAGAGTGAGTCTTAAAGGGTTGGAGGGGCTGCTCGGCCGACTTTCTCAGGACTACTTTAGGATATATGTAGCAGCACAGCTCTAGGTTGATCTATCCACCCAACATTTTCTTTGTCATTAAGTCTTCCAATTAGCCTGTCTCCATGGATTCAATGAATTACCAAGACCCATCAGGCTAAGATGTTCAAACAAGGGAATTGAGCCATGATCAACTCAATTATTTTTTCTGTTTGGTAGGGACCACAAAGTCTATAGGTCCTCCCCAGTTGAGACCTACTACTAATTGTAAATCACTGCATAGCTCTCTGATGAGTGCTGGGATTTCCTGTGGCACTGGGGAAAGTTTTCAACTATATTTATTTCCAAGAACACTTCTTAGAAGAAATGCTTTGATTTAACTGTGGAATTCAGTGCTGAATCTCTAGAGAGCTGAAATGGTTATATCAATGGCTAGGGTGTTGTTTTAATCAAATGAAACTGTAAAAGATACACAGGTGGTTAGGGTGAGAGCTACGCTTACTACGAGCTAAAATCTTGGTCCCAATGAGACCCAGGACCCAGGGACCTTACAAAATGTTGAAATAAAATAACAAAAGAAATGAAACAAGGATATGTAAATGTATGATACCATCATTGCCTAGTTGTTAGCCTCCAGGCATTTAGGATAATACTGAAGTTGTCTAAAAATACAATAACAGCCAGGGGCAGTACTTCAGTCTAATGAGACAGATGTGATCCAAACCTGCGAAAGGTGCACTCATCAGAGGAGGAGAGATGTGGACCATATGGTGTGAGATCAAGTCACATCCATCAGCATGAGCCCTTCGGTGCTCTTTGGACTTGAAACTGAAGGGTGTTGTGCTTATGAGGTTGTACACGTGTTTGGGTGTATATGGGTAGGTGAATGAGCAGCAGTCCTCAGCACCTTGAACTGTGATACACAAATACATTTATAACAGAAGGGCTCTTAATTCCATTAATACTTGTTATTTACGTTTTCCTCATACTTTCACATCCTTTCTCACGTTCACAATTCAGGCAATGCAAAACACCGTTTGGGTAGAAAAGAGGCTCTACAGATATCTGTTTTAACAATTAAAAATATATGGAACGTGGCTGATCTATTTCCTGGATTCTTTGGCTTTTTCAATTTCAAGTCCTCCTGTTCTCTAGAAAGGCTTTTTGCTTAAAATGGTATAATCTGGTCACCAGAACAATAGGGTTTATAACAGTATTTGAAAGAAGAATTTGAGTATTTAAGAGAAGAGAGAGAAACAATCAAGATCTTAGCTTTTCTAATTTCAGTTTAAATATTTCTTGATCCTGTTAGAATTCTAGAGTGGAGGTGTCAAATTGATGGGAAATTGAAATGATCTCCTGATTTACACGGGCTTTAAATCCCTTCTAGATCAGGACATATCTAGATGCCATCTTCTGCCAAAGCTTGACAGTAGGGAAGGGTAGTCCTTGCGAGGCAGTATGGTAGGCTCCTACAGTTTGGCTTCATTTCTGGTAATGGGTAGGACCTCAATAAAGGGCATTGAATAAAAAGATAGTATGCAACCCAGATATGCCGGTGTCACGAACCTGTGGCTCAAATGGTCAGGAGTGAATACAGTACACTGGTTGGAGAAAACTAACACAAAGCTGTTAGACTAAAGTCCAGTGGGAGTTCCTTTCTGTTCAGCACTCCATTGGCGGCTTCATTTGTGAATCAACTGAGAGCTGCTTTTATTGATATGGCCCCTTTGCTTTTAGTTCCCATTTTGAAGTGTGTCTCTTTGATGGATGAGTAAGGAATCCGCTTAGACACCTCTGACAGAAGACACCAGGCAGAAGATATGACTAGATTTTGAGCAATCCTCATGCCACAAAAGAGATGACATAGACTGCTGAGTAAAACACAGCAAGCCAGTTTGTAAAGAGACCAAGCATTATGTGACAGAAGCACCTAAGTCACTGTTCGGGCTGCTTGTCTTTGAGGGCTGGAGAGAAGGCTTCTGTCTGAAAGGAGAAAGAAAAACTTCCCCAAGGCCAAAGCACACCAGGTTGTAAAAGCTTGGAGCAGAGATTTGTTGACCCCTTGTCCTGATCTCCCCACCCTCATTTCTTTGTTCCTCTTGGCAAGGACCCTCTGCTAGAGTTTGAGCAGTCTCCTTCACATGTCTTGTCTATGACTTGTTCATTACTAGTTTTGAATCTTTGCATTTCCCATTTCTAACTTACAGAATTTTCTCTGCCTGATATCTCTGTGCTTACTCTATGTTTTTGATCTCCTTAACAAATCTGGCTTAAATCTAACTCTTGGGGAAGTATTTCATAACTAAACTGCTCTTAGCGATACACTATGTCCCTGCTTAGCTTTTCATCTGTATTTGGAACAAATGGACTTAGTTTTGGCTGCTGTGATTTACACTGGGGCTGAGTATTTGGTAACTATGTGTTTTGGGCAGTCATTCTTGAGGACAGGGACAAGTTTACTTTTGCAGTGTACTCTTCCCTCCTCCCTCCATCTGGGATGCTCCAGTGATTGGCAAACAGCAGGCACTCATCATATATTGTGGCTATGGACCCTAAAATGGGAAGTGTCTATGTGATGGAACTTCTCAAGAAAGTGAGCATCAGGAAAGTGGAAAGGAGTGGTGACCTAAAGTGCTGTGTTCTAGATGTCTACGGCTGCATAACAAACTCTCCCAAAATGTAGTGACTTGAGTGCAGAGTTTGGAAGTAACTGCTTAGCTCTGCTGTATGTGCTGTTAGCTGCGATCTCTCTTGATTGAGCCTGGAGGATCGACTTCCAAGATGGCCCAGTCACCTGGCTGGCAAGGTGGCTCTGGGTGTCTGCTGGGACTCAGTAGCAAGTGTTGTCTGAGGGCCTTGGTTTCTCTTCATGTGGGCCTCTCCACAAGGCTACTTGTGCTTTCTTACTGCATGATGAATGAGTTCTGAGAGAGTGTTCTAAAAGGGAGCAAGTAAAAGTGATCAGGCATCCCAAAGCACTGGAAATTTGGTAGGTTTTTAATAAAATTAATGTCTACGTCTAGAACTGGCGCAACATCAGTTCATCAGAAACAAATCTGCCTCTTTATGGAGGAGTGGCATGGTGGTATTGTGGAAGACCACATACATTTTGAACATATCTGGAAAGTATAGACTGCCACATGCTGCTTTGCTAATGAAACTATATGCTAAAGTCACATAAAGGGAGGAAACCCCTCAGTAGTGAACTCTTTTCAGTATTAATGATGACAGTTATTTATTTAGTGCTTACTCTGTGTCAGGCACAGGGCTAAAAAGCTTACACATGATTTCTCACTTGATTCTCACTGTTTCTGATTAGGTATTTATTATTATCCCCATTTACAGATGAAGAAACTGAGATAAAAGGAGATCATGCAGCTTGCTCAGGTCACAGCTGTTAAATGGCAAAACATGAAGTGAATCGAAGTAGTCTAACCCCAGAATTCACACTCTTCACTCTCCTGTCTGCTGTTCAATGACTACATAGAGTGAGACATTATAAGGTAGCACAGAGACGTGAGAAATACCAGTGGTCATTCTTCTAGAGGTTAAGGATCTGTGTTTGGGTTCATTCGTGAGCTCATGGGATATTGGAAGCCTCTGTGATTGTAATATAGCATTGCTTGTGTGTGTGTGTGTGTCGTTGGCTTTTATCAGAGTCTTAAAAGGATATTCATTGTAAATGCTTAAATGTTCAAAAAAAAAATTAATGTGATTAATCTTCGTCTTCCAAAAGCAGGTGTAGTCTCAAATATCTTACAACAAGATCAATTAACACCTTCCTTTAAAACCTTTAGAAGGAGAAGTGCATGGTACACTGGGGGCAATCTTGCTTTAGGGCCTGTGACAGACTTGGTCAAAATCCTAGCTGCTCTGTTTGTAATCCCTTTAATCTTGGGTAAATTACTGACCCCTCCCCTTAGGGCCTGGTTTCCTGGCTTGTAGAACAGAGCTAATGACAACCACCTTTAGGAGTTTTGAGGACAAAATAATATACTGTGTGTAATGTACCCAGCAGTAATAGGTTTTGATTCAGTGTTATTTCCTTTAATGGTATTTTGAGTGTTGCACAGGACTGGTGCAGTAAAAACGGTTTCTTCTCAAGTAGCTGCTACCCTCTAAAGGCAAGACAAATCCCCTATGAAATACATACACCGAATCATTCATATACAGCTACATAAACTGCCCAGCTTACTTTTCAGTATTCAGTAGCATGCTAGGCCCCATGTTTTCCTCCTTGGGCAAAAACATTCGCAGATTTAGTACCAAGTGAAGGGATACAGAAAATCAATGCAAGCAATTGCTTCTTCACTTTCTGATCAGGTCTTCCCAGTTTACCCCCAGCTTTGAATGTGCTTAGTCTCTTCTGTGTAGACCATTAACCTTCGCTCCCCCATGCCCCATAGTCCTATCATAAAAAGAAAGGCTCAAATTACTTCACACACGTAAAAAGCCTTGCTGTTAAAATTTCTCTTCCATCTTCCCTAATTTGATATTTTCTGTATAAAGTCTGGGAGAGATTTTCATTTGAAATTTACATCTGAACAACACTTTGATTTTAAATTCTTATAATCACTTAGGTTTTGGATGGGTTCTTTTATTATCAGCTTACGTAAGGCAGAATTTTATGTTTTATTTGTTTACTTAAAAAATGTTTTTTTCATTGAAACATAATTGATTATGCATATTTGTGGAGTGCAGAGTTAACTATCAGTATTTGTGTACAATATGTGATGATCAAATCAGGATTATTAGCATATTCATCATTGCAAACATAATTATTCTTTGTGTCTAATTTACTGCTACCCCCCCCACCCTTTCCCACTTCTAGTAACCAGAGTTCTTTTCTCCCCTTCTGAAAGTTCAGTGCATTATTGTGGTTGTTGTTTGTTTGTTTGTTGTTAATTTAATTTTTAGCTTCCACTTATGAGTAAGGACATGAGTTATTTCTCTCTCTGTGCCTGGCTTATTTCACTTAACATAATTTTCCCCAAGCTCATCCATATTGCTGTGAAAGGCAGAATTTCATTTTTTTTTTTTTTTGGCTGAGTAGTATTCCATTGTGTATATATACCATATTTTCCTATCCAGTCATGTGTCAATGGACATTTAGGTTGGTTCAATATCTTAGCTATTTTAAGTAGAGATGTGATAAGCATGGGAGTGCCGATATCCCTTCGGCATGATGATTTCCACTTAATTGACAAATTTTCTCTGTATTTTCTTAAGAGCAAGCATTAACAAGTCTTTGAGGGAGGTGGGAGCTCCTGTAGGTAATGGAGATGTTGGAGTTGGTAGTTCTTCCAGAGTGCTTTTCTCAAGTGACCTCTGGACATCTGCTAGACTTGAAGAATTAGAACATCTGGGGTTTGGGAGAGAAGGTTAATAAAATGTTAAGGATGAAATAGACTTTTAATTTTAGCTTTTTAATGCCTGGGAGACACAGGAGCCAATACAACTTCATTACTACGGAGAATGATATCAATGAACAATGCTTCCATTTTGCTGTCTTTCTTTGTTCTTGGGGCCTTTTCTTCCAAGTAGGTTTACTTCTTTAAAACTTTGAGTGTGGCATCATACTAATCTGGATTCTTACATTTCATAGGCTTGAGTCACCTATGAACCGAACCCTTTTCTATTACTGATATTTAATAACATTTTCATTTCTCTGTGTTATTTTTTAAATTAAGTTTCATCAGCCTACAGCAGATTTCAGGGTATTTTCTAGTTAGAATCGATTGTTTGAATTGCCTAGCTTTCTTGCTTGCTTCTCATTTTAATTGTTTCATAGATGACTGCCATCCTTTTTGTTGATTATTTTGCTATAGTTTTTTTTTTTTGTTTGCTTTGTTTTTTTCTGGAGGTATAGTGAACTGCAGGAAAAAAAGTTGGAATATTGATCATATCCTAATATTGGGATCTAATTTTAGAACATCAATATGAACATAAAAAAAACTTCATTTGATTAAAAATTATGTTTTTTTTCTTTCTTCTGTCACCTCCCTTGTACCTTAGGAGATCTGTATTTACAATTTCCCTTAGATTAGCAAGCTATGCTTTGGTCTTAAGTAGTTTCATTAAAAATTCACAACCACTAGACAAACTTATTATTTGGATCCCAAATTTAATAAAAACATAAATTCTTTTGGTTCCTTTTTTCTCCCTAATTCCTTAAGACACAGTAATTTACTTATGCTGAGGAGCCTCATTTTTTGTCTCTTAGCCAAATACTATAAAATGTTCATCAGTTAAGTTCATAGATACATGAGCTTTGTTTTCCTCAGTTAGACATCATTAATCCATTCAGTATTGATAGAGAGCTTGGATTGCATCTGGTGCCTAAGCAGAGCCAAGTATAGACCCTATAGACTTAGGTTTGCAAATTTTGTCTCTTACTTTTCCTTCAAGATAATGCAACAGAGATATGGATTTAAGTCACAAAACTTAATATGTCACTAAAATACAGAATAAAGTCATCATGATGTCACCAATTTGAAGTAGACATGGTGTACTGGGCCATTTCTCAACTCACTTGTCAACTCTGATCATTTGTAGTGGTTGCTGGGAGTATGGTTTTCTGAATCACAACTAGACTGACATGAAAGATTGCCACGACTGATTATTGATATTCACCATGGACTAGGGAGGGAAAAGTAGTAATGGGAAAGCCATGTGTTTGCCATCTTCATTCTGTGCATTATTTATTAAGAAAACCAAGGAGGACTCCTTTTATTTCAATGACTCAGCTACAAAACTGGGTACTACGTGAAAGGTTAATAGAACTTATTTATGGCCCAGAGAGGCCTGAGAGCCACAGGCCCTGAGCCACCCATGCCAGAACAGTCAGGCACTGTGCTGCAGAACCCCCAGCCCAGGCAAGTCCCTGTGACCCACTGGCCCACAGGCAGCCACGCCAAATTGGCAGTCCCTGTGGGATTCAGGCCAGACACCAGGGTGGAACAAGTGGACTGTGAAACCCACTGCCACAATGACCAAACACCAAAGGAAAGATACCAGAAATATGAAAAATCAAGAAAGTATGACACCATCAAAGGAAAATAAGAACTCTCAAGCTCTAGATCCTATAGAACAGGAAGTCCTTGAAATGACTGACAAGGAATTTCGAGCAACAACTCTAAGGAAACTAGATGAGACACAAGAGAACTCAGTTAGACAACATAATGAAATGAGAAAAAGTATACAGGACCTGAAAGAAGAAATGCACAAAGATATCAATGCCCTGAAAAAGAATGTAGCAGTGCTTGTGGAGCTGAAGGATTCATTCAACAAAATAAAAAAACAACAGAGAGTTTAACTGGCAGGTTAGAATAAGCAGAAGAGAGAATTTCTGACCTTGAAGATGGGTTGTTCAAAATAACACAGGCAGACAAAAAAAAAGAAAATAAAAAAGAATTTAAAAAATTGAAGAAAATCTAAGAGAGATAATAGAGAACCTTAAACACTCAAATATTTGAGTCATGGGTATTCTAGAGGGGGAGGAAAAAGGAAATGACATTGAAAACATATTCAATGAAATAATAGTAGAAAACTTCCCAGTTATAAGGAAAGACACAGATCTTCAGATTCAGGAGGCTCAAAGATCCCCAAACATGTTCCCCAAAATGGTCCTCTTGAAAACATATTATAGTCAAATTGGCCAAACTCAAAGGCAAAGAGAGAATCTTAAAAGCTGCAAGAGAGAAGCGTCAAGTCACCTATAAGGGAGCTCCAATCAGACTAACATCAGACTTTTCACCAGAAACCCTAAATTCCAGAAAAGAATGGGATGATATATTCAAAATACTAAAAGACAGAAATTGCCAGCTAAGAATACTTTACCCAGAAAGGTTATCCTTCCAAAATGAAGGACAAATAGTATATTTCTCAGACAACCAAAAAATGCAGGAGTTCACTACCACATGACCAGCCTTCCAAGAAATTCTCAAAGGAGTACAGGGTTTGGTACCTGAAAAACAACCACCACTGCCATGAATGCTCAAGAAAGAACCAAACCCACCAGTAAAATTAAAATGCTAAAAATAAAGAGAAAAAATCTTTATTTACCACCCCAAGAAACCAACAAACACAGAAGACAAACTGTAAATCAGAAAGAAAGGAGCACAAGGTACTTAAGACATCCAAACAAAAATCAATAAAATTCTAGGAGTAAATCAACACCTTTCAATAATAACTGAAAACGTAAAAGGATTAAATTCCCCACTCAAAGGACACAGACTGAATGACTGGATTAAAACTGTCGACCCAACAATATGCTGCCTTCAAGAGACTCACCTCACCTGTAAAGACACACATAGATTAAGAGTGAAAGGATGGAAAAAGATATACTATGCAAATAGAAATGGAAAATGAGCTAGAGTAGCTATTCTTACAGTAGATAAAATAGACTTTAAACCAAAAACCATAAAAAGAGAAAAAGAAGGCCACTACAAAATGGTGAAAGGATCTATTCATCAAGAAGACATGACAATCATAAATATATATGCACCCAACATTGGAGCAGCCAGATTTATAAAGCAAACACTATTAGACCTAAAGAATGAGATAGACACTAATACCATAATACCAGTGGACCTGAACATCACAGTCCCAACATTGAACAGATCATCTAGGCAAAAAATCAAAAGAAAAACCCAAGATCTAAACAATACTTTAGACCAGTTGGACTTGGCAGATGTCTACAGGACATTCCATCCAACAACCTCAGAATATTCATTCTTCTCATCAGCACATGGAACATTCTCCAGGATAGACCACACATTAGGTCACAAATGAAGTCTCAACAAATTCAAAAAAATTGGAGTTATTCCATGTATTTTTCCAGATCACAATGGATAAAAATTAGAAATCAAACAAATGAAACTCTGGAAACTATACAAACACATAGAAATTAAACAACATTCTACTTAATGACATGTGGGTTCAAGAAGAAATTAAACAGGAAATCAAAAAATTTTTTGAAACTAATGAATATAATTACACATCATACCAAAACCTGTGGGATACTGCAAAAGCATACTAAGGGGGGAAATTTATCACATTAAATGCTTACTTCAGAAGAATGGAAAAACGGCATGTAAACAACCTAACACTTCACCTTAAGAACTAGAAAAACAAGAACAATCCAAACCCAAAGTTAGGAGACAGAAAGAAATAATTAAGATCAGAGCAGAACTAAATGAAATAGAAACACATAAAATTATACAAAAGATCAATGAAACAAAAAGTTGGGTTTTTTTAAAGATAAATAAAATTGACAAAACATTAGCAAGGCTAACTAGAAAAAGAAGAGAGAAGACCCTAATAACAAAAATTAAAAGTGAAAAAGGTGATATTACAACTGATACCTCAGAAATACAAGGAATAATTACAGAATACAATAAACAACCATATGCCAACAAATTTGAAAATCTGGAGGAAATGGATAAATTTCTGGACACAAACAAACTACCAAAAACTGAGCCAAGAAGATACAGAAAATCTGAACAGACCAATAACAGTAAAAGAGATTGAAGCTGTTATCAGAAGGCTCTCAACAAAGAAAAGCCCAGCACCAGATGGGTTCACTGCAGAATTCTACCAAACCTTCAAAGAGGAATTGATACCAATTCTCTGCAAACTATTCCAAAAGATTGAAGCAGAGGCCATTCTCTCAAACTCATTCCATGAGACAAACATCATCCTGATACCAAAACCAGACAAAGATACAACATAAAAGGAAAACTACAGGCCAATATCCTTCATGAATATAGATGCAAAAATCCTCAATAAAATACTAAATAACAGAATACAGCAACACATACACAAAATTATCCACCATGATCAAGTGGGATTCATCCCAGGGATTCCAGTTTGGTTCAATATATGTAAATCAATAAATGTGATACACCACATCAATAAAATCAAAGAAAAAAAACATATGATCATCTCTATAGACACTGAAAAAGCATTTGACAAAATTCAACACTTGTTCATGATAAAAACTCTCTATAAGAAAGGTATAGACCGAAATTATCTCAACATAATTAAAGCCATGTATGACAAGCCCACTGCCATATCATCCTGAATGGGGAAAAGCTGAAAGTTTTTCACTCAAGAACAGGAACTAGACAATGATGCCCACTCTCACCACTCCTATTCAACATAGTGTTGGAAGTACTAGCCAGAGCAATCAGAGAAGAGAAGGAAACAAAGGGCATCTAGATTGGGAAAGACAAAGTCAAAACATCCCTGTTTGCAGATGATATGATCTTATATATTGAGCAGCCTAAAGCTTCTACAAAAAAACTCTTAGAGCTGATAAATGATTTTAGCAAAGTTGCAGGATACAAAATCAACACACAAAAATCAGTAGCATTTCTATATTCCAACAATGAACATGCAGAAAAAGAAATCAAGAAAGCTAGCCCCATTTACAATAGCCACCAAAAAAACAAAATACTTAGGAATAAAGTTAACCAAGGATGTGAAAAATCTCTATGATGATAACTACAATCCACTGATGACAGAAATTAAAGAGGATACAAGAAGTTGAAAGTTATCTCATGCTCTTGGATTGGAAGAATTAACATTGTGAAAATGCCCATACTACCCCAAATGATCTACAGATTCAATGCAATCCCCTTCAAAATTCCAATGACATTTTTCTTAGATATGGAAAAAACTATCCTAACATTTATATGGAATAACAAAAATCTGCAAATAGTCAAAGCAATCCTGAGCCCAAAAAATAAATAAATAAAAAAAATAAAGCTGGAGGCATAACGCTACCTGACTTTAAACAATACTACAAAGCTATAATAACCAAAACCAGCAATAGTACTGGAATAAAAACAGACACATGGATCAATGGCATAGAATAGAAAATCCAGAAATCAATCCATACACCTACAGGCATCTGATCTTTGACAAAGTCACCAAGTCTATACACTGGAGAAGAGACTGCCTCTTCAGCAAATAGTGCTGGGAAAACTGGATATTCCTATGTAGGAGAGTGAAATTAGACCCGTACCTCTCACTATATACCAAAATCAACTCAAAATGGATGAAAGAATTACATGTACATCCTCAAACAATAAAACTCCTCAAAGAAAACATAGGGGAAACACTCGAGGAAGTAGGATTGGGTCCAGACTTCATGAATATGACCCCAAAAGCACAGGCAACCATAGGAAAAATAAACAAATGGGGTTATATCAAACTAAAAGCTGCTGCACAGCAAAAGAAACAATTAACAGAGCAAAAAGAGAACAAACAGAGGGAAAAAAATATTTGCAAACTATACATCTGACAAAGGATTAATATCCAGAATATTAGGAACCCAAACAACTTAACAGCAAAAAACAAAGCAACCCAATTAAAAAATGGGCAAAGGAGCTGAATAGGATCCTTTCAAAGGAAGGTAAATAAATGTGATACACCACATATATAGCCACTGAATGAATGACCAACAGGCACATGAAAAAATGTGACATCACTCAGCATTTTGGAAATGCAATTCAAAACCACACTGAGATACCATCTCACTCCAGTTAGGATGGCTAATATCGAAATGACTGAGAATGATAAATGCTGGTGAGGTTGCTGAGAAAAAGGAACCCTCATGCACTGTTGGTGGGACTGCAAATGGTGCAGCCTTTATGGAAAATGGTACAGAGATTCCTCAAATAACTATGGATAGATGTACTGTATGACCCAGCTATTTCACTGCTGGGTATGTACCCAGAGGAATGGAAATCGTCATGTCGGAGGGATACCTGTACTCCCATGTTTATTGCAGCACTATTTAAGAGTTGGAATCAGCCCAGATGTCCATCATCAGATGAGTGGATAAGGAAGGTGTGGTATATCTGCACAATGGAATACTACTCTGCTAGAAAAAAAGAATGAAATATTACCATTTGCAGCAAATGAATGGACTTTGAGAAAATTATATTAAGTGAAATAAGCCAGGCACAGTAAGAGAAATACCACATGTTCTCACTTATTTGTGAGAGCTAAAAATAAATAAATAAATAAATAAATAAATAGGCAAACAAATAAACCATGGGGTGGGGGGGGGGGAGAAGAAAAACAATCACAATAATTCCTTGAACTTGTTAAGACAAGTGAACAGATATAATGTTGATGAGGGGGGTTGGGGAGAGAGAGAGTGGAAAGAGGAATTGAAAATCAGCTGCATTTTACACTGATAAATTAAAATTAAAAAAAGAAAAAAAATACAGACCTTAGGTTAATTCATTTAATTCTCACAGTTCTGTGGTAGTCAGATTATTCCATTTTTCTGATTGAATATTATGTTGGCTTATGTTTCAGGTTAACACTAAGATTTTCCAAGGTCTGAAATGGTATAGTAATAGTTCATTTTATAATAAATATAAACATGAATTGTAATTTTAAGGAAGTCATAAAAAAACTTATTTCTGAACATCTTTAACACCCACTTAATTTCAATATGTATAGTATAGTCAGGTCATCTGAAAAAAATAATAGCATATGTTGAAGTCTACCATTATCAAAAGATTACAAGTTGTAAAGTTTGATTTCTCAACCCCACCCTTCTCATTTCATGAAACTAAAGACAGTCCTTGGTAGTAGATACGTCAAAGACTGGTGACATTGAAAACCGCAGGAGCTGAACACTGACTGTAAAGAACACACTTTAATTCTAGAAAAAAGGGGTCTGATCTTTGCGACTATATTTGATGTGATAGACTGCAAGGGAGTATACTCTGTGGTCAAAGGGATGCTTGCATTTCAGAAGCAGCCACTCCCTTGAACCCATATAATTTCCATTGCACCCTAGAATGGTAGGTTGTTGGCAAGGATTCATTCCCCTTTCTGCAGTGTGTCAGTTAAATTTCTCAGGGCATTGGGGCCCTGAGGGAATGTCAAGGAAAGGGGGAGAGGGAGAGGAGTCTGGGATGAGATGTCTGGTTCTATAACTTCCTTCCAGGCCATTAGTTGATCTATTGGATCAGTTTTTATCAACCTTTGGTGTGTAACTTTCCTGGCAGAGTTGTTCAATTATGTGCAGCCACTTTCAGCAAGATGCTCAGGTCAGGGGACTTTTCTTTGGCATTTAGCTCCCACATACTTAAACAAAACCTCAATTTGCTAAGGTTTTAACACAAGAAGCTTGTTCTCCTCATCCAATTTTATTATTTCTTCCACACATTGTTATTCATAACACATCTGGCTGCAGGTTACAGCATTTGGCTGAGTTCACCATGCTAACCTCAGTCACCTCTCCTAGGGTTTTGGAAACAGCCCCTCTGGATTGAAATATTAATGATCATAAGTACAACAGCAACCCCTCTGCTTTTCAAGTAATGCAATTCTAAGCCAAAGGGCAGCAGCACCAATTATAACTACGGGAATCCTATATACTCTCCCAGTAGGATACACAGATGCACACACAGGGACTCAGCTGGGCTCTGATACTTGCAACTTGATGCTTCCTTGTGCTTCGGTGTTTTGAGGCTCTAAAAGAGAAAAATGATTCTAGCTAGGAGATTTGGTTGGTGAGGGAAAACCACACAACTGCTGAGCTAGCTGTGTAGGAAATTGCCTTTAGGTGCGTGATAGGATCTCCTTACCTCTTCTTATGACACTCGGTTTCGGAGATGAGGGAAGCCTGTGTGACTCACCTTGTCTGTCTGTCTGTCTCTCTCTCTGTTTCTGCTCACTCCTCTAGGCTGTTTTCAGTAATTGGAATAGTGTAGTAGGGAATGTAGTAGTAGGTTTTATTTTCAACTCAACTGCCACCTGAGAGACAGGCCCTCTGTGCCCGGAGACATTCAGCCCAAGGGTGAAAACAAATGAGCAAAGATTATAAAACGAGTCAAGTCACATGGTCTAGGGAGCCTGTTGGCAGAAGCAGATTCACAGACTGAATCTTTTGAGTCTGACTTTTCAGCTAGACTATTTCCTAACTTCAGGCTGACAGTCAAAAGCCTTAGATTATTAGAGGGCATAATGAGGTTTTGTAAAGGTACATGAGTTCTCAATGGGAAGGATGACAAAAAAAAAAAATGTAGAGCATCAGGCAAGGAAAAATTTAGATATTTACCTAAAAAGAGAGTGCTGCCAAGAGAGTAAAACAATAGAAAATGTGAAAACAAAAATAATTGCCAAGAAACAAAAGAACAAAGCAATATGCGATTTAAAATGTTTTATTGTATATATTTAATGTGTACAACATGATGTTTTGATATCCATATACACAGGGAAATGGCAACTACAGTCAAGCAATATGTGAGCGAGCATCCAAATAAGACTTACAGATAATGACTCAGCCTTTATTGAGCACCTGTAGTATTCCTGGCACCATTCTAAGTCCTTGACATATATGATTTATGATCTTCATAACAACCCTGTGAGGAAGGGAATATTTTAATTCCCATTTTACAGATAAGAAACTGGAGGCAGAGAAAGTTTAAATAATTTTCTCAAGATCAACCTTATATTCTTAACCATTACACTTCAGGTTTCTCCCAAGAGCTACATGAGCCTTTTTAGAAAAGGTTGGAGCAGTTGGAAAGGTCATATGGAAAATACTGGTTCTCAGAAAACTGTAGGAAGGATTGAGCTGGGCAGGGGAGCTGATGTCTATGCCAGGCAGATGAATAGTATCAAGAAAAGTACTACAGCAAAAGGGATGTCCTACAAAAGGCGGCCTCTGTAAATTCATGGCTTTCCATTAAAGTAATTGATGAGCTTGCATTCTTTTGCCTCTGTAACTCTGGATTCAGCCTTGGTGATAGTGAAATGATGAGTTTTTCTCTTTTCTTTAAACCGTAAGGTGCTTGAATATGATTTTTACAGATATTCTTTAATGACAGACATATTCCAGTTCTTGAGGAATATTAACAGGAAAATTTAAAACCAATTTAAAAATAAATATGGTTGATGGAATATATTTATGTTAATATTTAATATTTAATGTTGATGGGAATCTCATGATATACAAACAATATGTCTAGTATGAGCCCAGGTTCATTTAAAATGTATATCTGTATGCGCACATATTACAAAAGACTGGACATATATATATATTTTACTCTTCTGAATTTCCAAATTTTAAAAAATGACATGTATTACCTCCATAAGCAGAAAGGAGGTGATTAAAAGTCAAAATAAATATGACTTTGGTAGACTCTTAACCAAGTTATGACTTCTAAACAATAAGCATATGCTTATTTCTCCTTTTTATTTGAATCAAATCTTTTGACTTTATATGCAAGATAGGACATTGACTTCCGAATCTATGATAGAATTAGTCAAGCCTCAGAAGGTCAAAGTGGAACCAATTCTGTATCACATGTGGCAAAGAAAACAGTCAGCTCCTGTTCTCAACTTTGAGTCCTCGGAATCTTTCTCTGCTTTCTTAGTGCACAGTGCAATTTAGTTAAAAGAAGAAAAATACTGCTGTGTATTAAAAAGAAAAGAAACTATCTTAAGTAAAAAAGTCAGCCTTATTTTATGTAGGTTATATTCAGTCCTTGGGTCTGAATTCTTAGAACTCTGTAGGAATGCCCACTTATTAGGATTTGGACATATATGCTCTCTGTTAGCTCCAAGAATGGACAATGAAATTGGAGTATAGTATCTGGAGACCAGAAAGCCAAAATTATGAAAGCATAATAATATATTGATCATTTTCAATGATGAAAAGGAGGATGTCTACAGGCATTGAAATGAGACTCCAGGAAGCACTTTCCGACCATGACAAGAAGGCATGACAAATATGTAGATGTAGTGTGAGGGCTAGGAAAGGGAAAGGGTTGCAGAAGTAAAATTGCCTTGGAGTGATTCTGGCTGGCGGATGGGGTTATCCACCTGGAAATTCCTCCTTCTCATAGACTGAGACAAATTTCACCTGCACATGCTTTATTTCTTTACCTGGAGTCTATGGTGGCCACTGTGCTCTGCTAGTAATGCACACAGAAATTCTTAAGAAATGCCACTAATCCTGGTTAACTAGCTTGCCCAAGCTATAAACCCTGGAGGGAGCTTAGTTAAAAATTGCTGGGCCATTGAGACTAAAAGAGCAAAACAAACAGCCACAAAACAAATGAATTAGTGATGATTCTTCAGTGCGCCAATGCCAGAATTGTCCACTGCCAGATAGAATTTGAACAGGGTGGAATGTGTGCAAAGGACAGGGGCAATGTTCATCTTGGTTCCATTGCATAGAACTAAGAACCCCTGAGCTTCCTACTGCCTCCAGAGCACAAAAATGATAAATTTAGCCCATTCTTTCTAAATGCTCACTCCCTGGGTAGGAGTACCAACAACCTTGCCAACCACTTACTCTGATGGGCTGTACAGTCTTTCCTTGTTCATTGTCTCTTTGTCATCCTAATCTCCTCTAGCAAAACAGCTTCGAGCTAACTGAAAAAATAATTTAAAAAATAAATATTTTAAGCCAGTGTAGCAATAAATTAATTTCATGTCTATTCTAAATGGTTCTGTTAATAAAAATAGAACACTTATGGTGCTTGAGAATGACTATACAGAAGATGTGATTTTGCTGGCTTTCTCCTTGGGATGTGACATTGCTCACAGCTCTTCCCAACTGCTGCCAGAAGCTGTGTCAGTCCTCGGTTGTGCGTGCTTAACAGCCATCTGGAAGGAAAGTTGGCAACACCTGATTGAAGGCATATCTCTAACTGAGGGACCCTGGCTGCCATCTCAGTTAGTAAATATGATGCCTTCTTCACTGGATTGAACATCTACTCCAAATTGCTGATGGGAAGAGAAAATCAAGAAGGAAGGAAAATTATTAAGTGTCACTTGAATGCTTTGCTGACTGGCAATTCATTAAGGCAGAGCTCAATCCAGGTGACGTGTGGCCCATTTCCTTTCTTAATCTCATTAGATAGAGCTAGTTGATTGCTGCCCAAGTTTAGAGAGAGTATGTGGTCTGTGCTCTTTAGAAACCAGAGTTTGAAACAGTCTTTGCTGGAAATAAGTGAAGAAGCAGGAGGTATAGGATGATTTTGTTCTGTGTTTACTTGCCACTTCAGCTGCCAGTTCTGGAATCATTGAGTCTCCTATTATCTGCTGGACTTTGTCCTCTAAGGAAGTGGACTTCAAGGGTCCCTTAAACTTTGATCAGAGGTAGCAGTAGAGATAAAATAGGAAACTTGTGGCAAATTCTTTCCAGCCCAATCTCCTCTGTCTTATAAAACAGCACCTTGAAGGAGACATGACCTGGTTTATGCCTTCTCATGATTATTCTCACAGTTTTCAGGGACATTCTTAGAAACGTGGAGAGTGAAGATAGATATATTCCAGCCCACTGTCACCATGGGTGGCTCCTTTCAAAACAAGCAAAATGTACTTTTGCTGTGATAAGAGTGTCCATTTCTTTTCTCTCAAGAGTATTTCCCAGGAAAATGACTGGGAAGAGTTTGTCTTATACCTATCTCTTAAGCATGCATGCAATATAGGATCTCGGCTTTTTTTTTTTTTTTTAGTAAAAACACCAAAAAGAGCATAAGCCAATAGGAAAACTGAAACCTAGAATACAGATTTGCTGCCAAAATCTGGTTAAAGAGATCTGGATTTCACTGGTGTGTTTAGGTGCTCACACAACATATTTTGTGGACTAAGCTCACATTGTCTTTTAGCCCACTGCTGCGTTTTACCAGAATTCTGGAAAGCACAACTTTACAGTGTGTTTGTTTGGCTTTCTAAGGCCATAGCTGGGTGAATTGTAGGATCACAAAATAAATAGCAAAACTGTTCTTTTGGTTTAGGCTTCTCCCACAAACCTCATGGCAGTATAACTCTATTCCTTGGATTAGGGATGGAGGATCCTTTGTGTGTCTTAAAACGCTGACATTTTCCCTTCATTTACATTGGTTTTGGGCATCCTGCTTACTCTTAACCAGGTGGGATGATGCCACCTAAGGACTCCATTGTCAAGAGAATCAGTTTTTATTGCTTCCTTCTTGTCCACTTTGGTTTCCAGAAGCCCAGCATTGTGTTTTCTGAGTGTTCTTCAGCGACTCCAGCAAAGGAGCTCTAATCTCTAGTTCTTTGGCAACTTCTCTTGTGATGACTCAGGCACTTGTCCAAATGGAATCATTGGAAGCTTCTCTGTGAATGCACTGTGATGTCCTCTTCTGTATGACCATGAAATTGCTCCCAAACTAAACCCGTTGCTTAATTTTGGTTGCACAAAGAGAGGCCCATCACTCATTCAAATTATTTTAAAAGAAAGAAAAAACAAACAAAACAAAAAAATGGTATTAAAAGTAAGGATTCACATTGTCTGGAATTTCAGTGGGATTGCTGTGAAAAATCTGAGCCTATCTCTTGACGGTCTATTTTATCTCTCTCACATAGACATTTCTGAAAGAAGTTTTGCTTGTCTCTTAACCTCTGTTATTCTCTCTCTACTAACTGGTTTCTCATACTGTTAGCTTGCTCCAAATCTTACAATTCCAACTTTAAATATGGTTTTAGCTTCCCCAAATAACAGTTGAAAGTCTTTTGGGTTTTCCAGAAACTATTTCCTGAGAAGCCCTCTTCCATTTTATTTTAAATAACAGGTCTTTTTATAGCTTCAACTGCTAAATGTGGACTATTTGCCTTTGGTTCATGTTCCCACCTCTGGTCATATCATCTCTGGCAGGGATCTTATGGTAAATGCTGTGCATAGGAATTGTGAGCAAAACATTTCCCTGTGGAACAGGTGGTGGCAGGGCCTATAATGACTGACACCTGTGCACCTAATATGCTATCCTTAGACTGGAACTATTTTTGTAGGACCACAATGAGTCAGAAATGTATTTAAATATAAAGGAAGGAGGGTTTAGGTATAATAAACCTTATTTTATTCTACACTAGAACATTTTTATCTGTGTTATAATTTGAGGAACTCTTAAAGGAAAAAACTTGAAACTATGAAACAACAAAATATTGAAATATTGCAATTCATAACAAATCTTTTTGAACTCTATTATTCTCTTTCTCTTGGGTATTCAATGCCACTGGACTGAAGACTCTATGTTTCTCTGAGGTGGACTATATTTGCTGTTCTCTGAGGTTAGTTTTCTGCTAATGAGACTATGTGGAATGTGATGTTCTTAATCAATCTAAACATAGCTCAGTTAGAGAAGAACATATGGTCTTTTGCTTTTGCTCAGGGCATGATTTCATCGAACTAATTTAAATTTTGTACTTTTTTCTGATATAACACTTAAAATCATAGGTTGAGCTGGGAATGGCCATATATCATCTTGTCCATATCAAGTCCAATCTCTTCATATTTATAGGAAAGAACTTGTTCAAATACAGGTCATCAGTTTAGGTATGGAAATTATGAGCTACGTTTGTTGAACTGCAGAGTGAGGCTTTTTCCAATTCGACATGCTATCTCTACGAATGGATAAAACATATGGCTTTAAAATTGATATTCATCATAAACCTTTTAAATACAGGTGAATAAAATAGAGCAGATTGCAAAGATACTAGCTAGAAATGTCCTGAGGATAGTAGAAACCTCTGTCACATATAACTGGTCCTGAACCAAGATGCTGGGCATTAATTTCCTCAAATGCTTTTAGCATTACAATTTCTTTTTGTATGTTTTTCTTTGGGACCCAATTTCCTTTGCCAATGAATAGGCAAATAAGAACTGATAATGTACTTTTATTAGCTACACTTTCTCCCCTGATGCTATGAATTTCTTTATCTGATGCTCTGTGCAAATGTTCTAAATGGTAAAATTTTACACAATGCGTAGCATAGAAACTTATCATGTAGATCCACAAAGAAAACACTATATTTTGTAGCATAAGATATGTTAATGCAATTGGGAGAATATTTTTTATTTAAGTTTCTCTTTAGAGCATTATGACCTCCTAACTGTGGTTCAATTTTTTTTGTGTGTTGATCTCCAAATTTGATGATTTGTTCAAACAATATCTCTTCCATAACACGTAAGAGAAAGTTCACATCCTTAGCAAAAAGTCCTAGTTTTAACAAGAAATATTTATTGAATTATTGCCAAAATGTTCTGTGAAGAATCAAGTGACTTGCTTGAGGCTTATGTCAACTATAAGTTGATGCAGGACTTTTTCTTCGGTCCTGATATGGATAATAATTTCTGAGGCTAGAGATCATTATCTGCCTCAGAGTCAGAACTGAATGCAATATTTGCTATCTTTGCATTCGTACCCTATCCTATTTATTGAGCATGCAACAAGAGGTTTGTAATCAATAAGAATTCCAACTTGCAAAGGGGGATTATAGAGTTAGAAAAAAATCATAATTTAAAAAACGCTTAAAATACTGGCACCTAACCACAGAAGTCTATGATTTCAAAACTATTTAGATAAAATTTGTTTGAATACAGAGTAGTTAATGGATCAGGCTGACAATTCTTGAATCCACTGATGGATCTACTAAATTTGGGACAACCAGACATTATGTGCATCTTGACTGATGACATAGGATATGAATACCAGCACCTGTGAAAGTTTTTGCTAAAAATAATTGAACTTAAATCTAATTAAGCTTGTAGACCTAGCTGAAAAAAAGTAAATAAATAAAAAGGATGGGGAACCACTGTGGATTAAAAGAAACCTAACATACATAACAACCAAATGCAATGGGTATATTGTTAGGATCTTCATTCAAACATAATTATAAAAAGACTTTTGAGGTAATTAAGGAAAACTGAACGTAGATGAGTATCCTATTATATTTAGAAATATTTATTAATTTTGTTACGTGTGATAATTGTCTTGTGGCTATTTTAAGATATCTGTTAGGGGTATGTACTGATGAATTTACAAGTGAAATGATATGATATTTGGGACTTACTTTAAAGAAGTTCAGTGATTAAAAAAACAAAGTGTGGGAGTGTAGACACAATCATGAATGGCAAATTGTTGATAATTTTTAAAGCTGGGGATGGGTTCATGGAAGATTATGATACTCTTGTCTCTATTTTTGTGTATATTTCAAAATTTCCAAAATAAAAAAATGTAAATAATCTTTCTTTGTTAAGAGAGCTTTGTCTTTTTCCTAGGGTGTGCAAGATTTTCAGAATGATAACTCAGGTATGACTTGGTAAGAAAAAAAAAATATTCTGCAAGGTTCCATGCTACTCAGTATTGAAGGCTGACAACTTGTCTCTTCGGATAAACCTACTTTAGGTTCTACTTTGCTACCTTACTGGTTATGTGTCTATGGGCATTAAACACTGTGAGCCATAGAGTTATTTGTGATATTAAAATATAGTATCCACAGTACATGGTTGTAATGAGGTTTAAATATGACAATGTATGTGAAACACCAGGAACAATGCCCAACATGCATTCACTCCTCAATAAATGGAGTTGTTGCTATCATTGCTTTGTTTAACAAGGATCAGTTGAATGCCAGTTATATGCAAGAACCTGTGCTAAAACCAGGGAGTTTTATGACAAAAAAAGATATAGCATCTGCCCATGAATGATTCTTAATTTGTTAGAAAGTTGACTTACTTTCTAATAAAAAAATTAGAAATTAGATATAAAACAGTAAAATGTCAACAATTTCATATGGTTCAATTTGATAACTGAAGTGAGATATAATCACAGGGGCAGTGTGATTAAGATGATAGGCTCTGGCACCAGACTGGGCTTGAAACATGGCTCTGGCACTAATAAGCTGTGTGATCGTGGGTAAAGTCATATTTTGGTGCTTTTTAATGTCATTGTCTATAAAGTGAGGATATAATAGCACTTACCTTATAGGATTTTCATGAGGGTTACACGTAAAATACACTGAACAGTAGTTAGTACATAGTGAAACCTGAGTATTACAATATTCAGAACACATACAAAGTGATTGCAAAGACACCCAATTGTGGGAGGTTCAGATAATCGTGTTTGGTGTTGGGAAGGTTATAGAAGGTATCACAGAGACATTGTGACATTTGAGTTTTACCAGGAAGAAGGAGCCACTCAGGCAAAGAAACTTACTATAAGTACATTTTAAGCAAATGGCCTGGAATATAAAAAGGTCTGGAAGTGTGAGAGAAGAGTTTCAGGAGCAGAAAGGAGTGGAGTGGGGTTAGTGTTTAGAATGTGGGTCTTTGGGCTGGAGAGGAACAGGACATGAAACTGTCATAGCAGACTGGGTGGTTTGTATCTTGGTAATTCAGCAGGCAAAGGAGTCATGAACAATTTTACCCAGAAGAGTGACAGCAATATGGCGATTAATTGGAGTGGAAGGAAGACGTTGGGAGTTTATAAAAATAACCTGCAGCCTTGCTACACAAAGGGCGGTTCTTGGACAAGCAGTGATGGTACCACCAAAGAACCTGTTAGAAATGGGAATTCTTGGTTCTTACCCTTTACAAAATCATAATCTGCATTTAAACAAGATCTCCAGGGGATTCTTAAGCACATTGGAATCTGAGAAACACTGATCTGGAGACAGCACAGGAGAGTCTGGGCAAAGGCACGGGTAGTGAGACAGAAAGGAGAAAATGAATACCACTCACAGATATAAATATATATATTTAAGAGGTTAAACTGAAAAGATTTGATTGCTAAGGTATGGGGATGGTGGGTGGTGAAGAGGATGCATTGAGAATAAATCTAATCCCTTATTAGGATTTCTGGATGGGTGGTGATGGGAAATACAGAAAAAGGAACAGTCTAGGGGAACAAAGGTTTGGAAAATAAAATCATTTTGTTGCATGCTAATTTCAAGCAGTGTTATGGGACACAGAAGAAGATTCATAAACAATTAAAAAATGGACCAAGGAAAACGTAGCCATGTTATTAAAAAGAAAACCTGAAGAAAATAGTTATCTTAACCTCAAGGAAGAGTCCAAAAATGACAAATGCTAGACATACCCTTCTCTAGTGTTCTATAAACTAACAAAGGCAAATTGGAATTGGTTCTCCAGTGTGTATTAAATACTCTGAAAAATTATTTTGAGCTTATAAAGTCAAAGATCTCTGGTTCCACTGTTAAGTACAAATGCATACAAATAAAATTGTAGGGCACAACAGAACCTGGTAATTTGTATGTAATTCTCCCATATAGACTTGGCAGGAATTCAGACTCTGGAATTTGGAGTGGTTAGGGAGTCCTGGTGACTCCCTGGCATCAGTGTTGTTGGATTTTTTAAAAACTTGGTTTTGTAGGATGTGGAGAATTCAGATATTTGGGTTCACTATCTGCTAAGGTGAAATGAAATGCCACCCAGAGGTAGGTTTGAGACGCTATTTAGCCAGATTATGAAATCTCAAAACGTGCAATCACTCTTTGACTCAGAGTTGCCAGATTTGGCAAATAAAAATGCAGAACAGAGTTAAATTTGAATCTCAGATAAAAAAGAATAATTTTTTACTATAAGCATGTCTCAAATATTGCATGGGTTTTTTTTTAGTATATTGCATATACTAAAAGAAAATCACTATTGATCTAAAATTAAAATCTAACTAGGTGTCGTGTATTTTTTCTGGCAACTCCCTCCAGTGCCCTAATTGTAGTAAAGATTAACAATATATGAACTGCATACATAACAAATATTAATGTTTAAGGAATAAGCTGAGAATTTCACAAAACATTATATAGAAATTTAAAACATTAATTCATACAAACATCTATATATTCAATTGGGGGAAAAAACTATAACTACAACAATAACAACAAAAACAAAAACAACATACAGAACAGGCAGGCTGCAAAAATTATGCCATGATTTTTCTTCCTGTGCTTATGATGATAAAATTACTGACTTATTTTTTAACCCCTGCATACATTTTAGCATCTTGTTCCATAATCTTACTACAGCATTCAGTGGGAAGACAGCCTATAATTAAGGCATAAGGTATCAAACAAACTGCAGATGTAGAGCTGTGAAGGTAAGCTAGGTGCTTGGTTTTTAAAGGGAGGTGATATTAAGCAGATGTGCTTGTACTGAACAATGCAATGTTGAAAATAAAACTATTACAGGTAGCGTCTAATATATATGAAAACATCCTCTTCAATTGGATCTGTTTTTAGAAATTCTAAGACATGGATCTATATTAACTTTTTCTTTTCAATTACATTCAACAAATATATCAAGCAGAAAATGTGATTAAAAATAGTTGGATGTATAAAATATTATGGAACCACAGAGAAATAAGAAATTAATTTCATCAAGGGTCTTTTGAGCAGGTTTCACAGAGAGCAGCATGTGAACATCTTCTTAAAATACATGATGTTAAAAAAACCTTTTTGGTGTGTTATTTTTTTCTGATTAAGGGAATATATGAAGAAATTTTGTAAAGCAGAGGAGAGTTTATAAAAGCAACAATTACTCCACATCCCAAGACTTAGAAATACTGATATTATTTTGATGTATTTTTACATAATTAAGATCATTTTATGTACATGCAATTTTCTATCTTGCTATTTCACTTAACAGATGTCTTAAACATTTCTTCTTGTCATTAACATTTCTCTGTTATCATTTAAACAGCTAACCAATAATGCATTATGTGGATGAATAATGATTTTTAAAATAATTCTCAAACTTTGGGGTTTTATGTATCTTCTAGGGTTTTTTTGTTCTATTGTAAAATACACTTTTACATTAAAAAAAAATCTATAGTTCTGCTTATTTCTGAGACTTAGAAGTAGAATTATTGAGTTAAGGGTATAAAATGACACACATACTATCAAACTACTTTCTAAATAGATTGTCCCAGTTTGGACTTGAAGAGTTACCAGACAGAGATGGTAAAAGAGGAAGGTTGTAGGGCAGAGGTAGGAAAGTATTGGATGTAGTCAGCAAGAAAGAGTAGCCGGATTTTTTTGGAGCATAGGGCATGAATGAGGGATGGGTGAAATCAGGCTAAACGGGTAGTTTAAAACCAGATTATGGAAGATCTTACATGCCAAACTAATGCAATAAGCCTTCTCTCTGCAGGAAGTTGTGAGCTACAAGAGGCTTCTGAGAAGGAGAAATGCATGACTTTAGAACTCTCTTCCAGTTAATTATAAGTGATTAAATGTCTCTGAGCTTTTGGATCATGCCCAAATAATATTTAAGGTCATCAGCTATCAAAATTTGAATGTCTGGAAATAAACTATGCCATTGGCTCATCATGATTAAAGATATCATTGACATTTACCTTATTGAACATAAATTGATTTTTACACACTTCTGTCAGTGACTGCATAAAGCTCTTGGAAGGTAGAAAGTGCCAAGTCAACTCTATGTCGTGGGAAGCTTTAAATGTGTACTCCAGTGGTACATATAACTGTGAATGTGATAAAGATTTATTGAGGATTTAAGACATTTCTAGGATCTTCTTATTTAATGATGTGCCCTATAAATGTTTCTGCCTCCGAGCAGGACTAGAAGAGCAAAAATGCTTTAAAAAAGGCTGTTCGGGTGCATATTGTCTGTTTAAAATCAGTACGCAGTAAGCACTTTTTCTCCAAGTGCTTCTGTTTGTCTATGACATTAAATATTTATATGAAAAATTAAAGAAATAAATTACAAGTTTATTTTACATCTTCTAGGCGAAACGGGTTTTATTTTATCTTCTCCCATCACTTAGATGTTTTCATGAAGCAAGTATAAACTCAGGTAAGGCCGCTCAGTCTGGTCAATGGAGATTGTCTCTTTCTGAAGGAAAAAGATGGAATCTGTTCACTTTTTTCTATCCGTGCATGCCCACAAAAAGGAAGACAGAACCATGTGATGAAAAAGGAAGACAGACCACGTGATGAAAAAGGAAGACAACACCATGGGTTGTTTTCCTGGTGTCTCTGTATTACCTACACTCTGTGGTTGGAAGACTACAAGCTTCCAAATTTGGAATCTATCTAACGCTGAAGGTTCTGAGTTTCAAATTCAACTTGATCTTTTCAGCCTTTGGATTCTGTCTCCTGCTGTCATAACATCGCTTCTCAATTCAAAGGGGAAAAAAAGAGATTTATAATACCTCAAATAGAGCTTCTCTGGCGCAGCCGTGCGTCAAGTGTAAATGAATCAGAAAACTGAGCATTAACTTTTACTTGAAATAGATAAGACTTTAAAAAATAGGGATAAAATTACATTGATGGTTTGAAATAGCTATTCAAGTATTTTTATGGCACCTACCCCCAGACATGCTTGGTTAAGAGAGTGAGGCCCTCCTTCAGCATTACAGCAGTCATTGGAGACTTTTGTTAGATCTAAAATGTAAATAGCTTCTCCTTTTTTATGCTGTGTTTGACTCAAACATCAATACTGTATCATTTAAGTGACTAAAAGAGTATTTCTCACTAGGCCTTCTAATTTTGCCATAAAACTTTGCCCAGAATGAATTTTTGCTTAGAAGTCCAACCACTTAATACATTTTTTCTTTTGGCCAATTTAAAGCAAATAAATCAGGTCAGTTCTTTTTATGACACAAAAGGGAAAAATGATAAGTTTTCTTACTTCAGACTCTTTTATTTTTAAATTTCTACAACTAAAATGTCTCTTCTCTCCTTTAAGTACAAGCTGACAGGTCATTAATCCTTAATGTGGATTTGTACCTCTGGGTATTTTGGGGAGAAAACTCATTAAAATTCTTTTGTTTTATATGTGACTGTCCTAATAGAAATTTGGAGTTCATATTTAGAATTTGTTAAAATGAATAGAAAGCATAGAAATCCTTTTTTTAGAGTTGAAGTATATGAAATTACTTCTGCCTATAGTCAATGCTGTTGCTCTGTTCTTAACTGTATGCCACTAACTTTTCTACAGAAAGAACGTAAGTTCTGTAAGCTCGACATTTTCAACTGAATATATTTATTCTATTTGAATTATCTGGGTAGTGTTTATACACTTATGTAATTTTCTATATTGCTTTCCTGTTTTTCTGAGGAGTGTTGGGTATTTTTTTGTTAATTCTGCTAAAAAGTATGACACTGGGCTATGATCCTGTTTTCTTTTTAAGGAAATAGGCTTTTATTTGGCAAAGGTTACCTAGCTATGGCTTATTTGTAGGCAGTGGAGAATGTTTTATGGACACTGGTGGATGTATTCTGCATTCTACTGCTGTTTTATAGTTTCCCCCTTACTGCTTCTTTCCCCCTTTGCCTTCCTCATCTATAGAATACTTGATTTCCAGGTGGAAAATGACTGCCATCAACAAATTTAAATTTCAAGTTTGATCAGAAAGACTTTACTATCTGTAAAAACCTCTCAACTGAGTTGGGGATGGGGATACCCACTTCTCTGTCCAAAACAGCTTCTATCTCTTTTATTCTAGCCATTGAGAGTAACACAAGAATTCATTGAGAGACATCGTGCTTTTGTTTTTTTTACTTTTACTTAAAACTTAAAGAAGTGCACCAAATTTTCCCATGGTCTAAGCTACATTCCAGGTTTGCATTTGAAATCTTCATTTATTCCATTCATCTGTGCTTAGCGAACATCGGCTGTGTGTGTGTTCAGCCCTTTGTCGGGTACGGGGAGTGCAAAGATGAGCACAGCGGTTAACATCTGTGCCCCCGCAGTGGGAGCGAGGAGAATGTGTCGATCAACACTAGCCCCGTTATCCCACAGAAAACAAAAACTACAGTTGGGATAAAAGCTGCCAAGGAGATACACAGTGCTAAAATGTGCATAACAGGGAGAAGTCATTTCCACTGAAGCCCAAGGAAGTCTTCCTTGAGGTGCTGTTTAGACGAAAGAATGTAATGAGGGGTCGAGGCAAGGTGGCCCACCATAGAAAGTGGTAAGAGGCTGTGTGTTGGGGAACTGAAAGAAGGCTGAGACACACAGGGTGAGAAGAGGGTCTTGTGAGGTGAAACGGGAGAGTTATGTGGGGATCAGGTCACATATGACTTTGTGGAGCAGAGATAGAGATGGGATCCAGGAGATATTGGTGGGTTAGATAAGGGAGGTTAGGGAGAGGGAGGTGTCCAGGACAACTAATAGGTTTCTGACTTGCTCCCTGCATGGATGGTGGTTGCTTCTTATTGAAATACTGCATTGCTCCTGGGTTCATTAGATCATAAACCCTGATAGGGACAGAGCTACGTTTCTGGGATGAACTAATAAACTTGAATATTAAAGTAATCAATTGTAGTCTGCAGTGTTACCTTCTTACTCTGAATGGCCTTTACTTTTCCATGGTCAAAATTATGAATATTTACTCAAGTACTGTGTTTAGAAATTCTTTTTAAGACCAGTGTCAAAGAAAATGCAAATAATGTTATTATTAGAACACTAGAAATTATAATTATAGTAATACTCATATTAGTCAAAAATTCTAAGAGCTCAAATCCTCCCTGTATTGTTTAATGTATTTGCATAACATTCATGAGGGTAGCTAAATTATGAATTTCCATAACAAGGATAATGCAAAAAAAAAAAAAAAAAAAACCCTCAAAAAAAAACTGGTAGTTTCTGAGCCTCTCTTTATTATTATTATTATTTTTTTGTATAAAAAATAATGACCATTTATCTATACATTTTATTCTAGGCTGTGCCAGAAAGACTGGCTTCAGAAACTTGGGAATTACTCCAGGGGCACATGCTCTCCCCTCCTATCACTAAGCCCTCTTCTCCAAACCAATAGAGTTACAATCTTCTCTGCTGTGATGACTGGGGGATATGTACGCAAAGTCTCATTAACTACTCCAGGATGACTTCTGGTTTTTCCGTTGCTAGCATGAGCAACTATGCAGCATCCATTCCTTTGTTCATACTTTCATCTATTGGTCAATGATTTCAGCAATAGATCCCTTCAAACACTTATTTTATAGTAAATACTGTGCACAAGGCACCACACTAGTGACTCTGTATGTGAAAAAAGACAGTCTGTGGAAGCCAGCCGTGAAGGCTCCCAGTAATGTGCCCATGTGTAGTCTCCTTCCTCAGTGAATGTCTTCCATCTTGTTTCCTTGAATCACTTGCTCTGAGGGAAGCTAGCCACCATGTTGTGAAGACACTTAAGCAGCCCTGTGGAGAGGCCCATGTGGAGAGGGATTGAGGCCTCCTGTCAGCCATGCGAGTGATCACCTTGAAAGTGATTGCAGTCCCAGCCAACATCTACCAATAACTTTATGAGGGACTCTGTGCCAGAAATGTCCAGCCAAGCCACTCTTAAATTCCTTCCCCACCAAAACTGTGAAAGATAATAAATATTTCTTACTATTTTAAGCTGCTAAGTTTTGGGGTAATTTGTCATTCTGCAATAGGCTCTAATACTGGTTTCTACGTGGGTATTGTTCCCCCTTCTATAACAGGAGAGGGTAGTATTCACGTTGTAGTTATGTCCCAGATAATAATAACAAGATCTCAATCATAGCCTCAGCATGTAGAGATTCAGCTACAATTTGAGTTTTTGGGATTCATAACATACATAGATAATCATAGTGACTTAAACTTTAATAACAATTTGCGGTTTACTTTTTCAGCTTACTAAGTGCTTTCACTTAGTAATATATTACAGCTATAGTCCTATGAAAGTAGATCAGATTTTGCAGAGGAGAAGTTAATAAATGTGCTTTGAGTAACTATAATATGCCGGGGAGCTAGGTATTGGCGTTGTAGCAGAGAGCAAGGCAGACAAAGTTTCTCAGTTTTCAATGAAGAGGTGAAAAACACTTAAATGGTTATGAGTCAGACTTGTTGACAGAGTTCAAGTATAAGTTGCTAGGAAAACCTAAAATAGGGGTAAACCAAAGCAATATAAGGATCAAGAAAGGCTTCTCTGAAAACATTATAGTTCAGTTCAGATTGAGGAAGCTATCTAGGGAAAAAATGTGAGGGAAGGTAAGGCAGAAAATTCCAAGTATATTAAAGCTCTGAGTCAGGCAAGAGCATGCTCTGTTTGAAACACTGAAAGAAATCAGGTATAAATAAAGCAGGACAAGCAAGGGGACAAATGGTGCCAGATGATGCTAGGGAAGTAGGCGGGGCCAGCTATTCATGACCATAGACTACACATGCTTGTAAGAGTTAGTTAAAAGGAGAAACTTGAAGTGCAAGGTTGTATGTGACTGAACTTGAACTTGAACACAGGTTTTCTTTCCTCTTTTACTTTATAGCATGTACTATTTCTTTATTACAGCATACTTGGCACATAGCATGCAACCAAATACCTGCTTTAGGAGAGAGGAAGGAAACTGAGACTCAGTGATGGCAAGAACAAGATTTACATAAAATTATAATTCAACCAGGAGCATGGCTGTTGGTCTAATGCTAATAGAATTCAGGTTTTATGACTCGAAATTCAGAATCTAATTCATTTTATCCCCTTGATTTTATTTGATCCACATGATTGTTCCACTTGATTGCCAGGAGCATCCTTGGTGTGTGTTGCAGAGGACAGATCACGGGGCGGCTATCAGAAATCCTTTAGACAAGGTTTGTTTAACTACAGAACTGTAGTTACATTGTATGAAAGCACTCAGCAAACTGCAAAAGTAAATTGAAAATTGCTATAAAAATCCAAGTCACTACTCTTATCTATATATGTTATGAATTCGTTTAGAAATTTTATAAAACCTTAGAAGGCTTGTCTAGCTACAGCCTGGCCTATCAAACCCCTTGGGGCTTCTCAGGATCATCTGGAAGGGAGTCCAGGCATTTGTCAGCTTTGAATGCCCCTGGCTTCAGTATCTATGGAGAGTAAAAGCAAAGTCCCTCTATAAAAACTGACTTATGTGTTTGTCATCAGGAGCAGTGAGTAAGACAACTGGGAAGAGTGTATGCTGATCCACAACTACTTTTGGCCAAGAACTGAAAAGCATAAAATAGATGGTAGCTGCTAGTTAAGAAGCACAATCTCTGAATCTCTGTGGCCTGCTTCACTAGGGAAAGGGTTCATAAAGATAAGAACTGGCCTTGATGACCTTTCACATATGAGAACAGAAAGAAGGTGCATAAGGGCTCCCAAACACTGTTAGAGAATGGGTATGGTTGAAAGAGAACACTGGCTGAACATGGCGTTTAGAGGAGATAGTCACGGGCTACCATTATTAATAGTTTACACTTTCGCACCTTGAAAGATTGAAGGGAAACAGAAGGAGAAAGACAAGATTTTACATGGCGTCTTACATTTAACTAACATCCATTGATTTATTCCTGGCTGAAAAAGACTAGGAAACCAAGGATTCTTGAATTACTAACCAGAGACTGCTTCCCTAGGCAAGGAGAAGCTATTACTTTGCTTGAAGATTAGGGGGCTGAGAATAGGAGAGAGGCCGATCTTTGGAAAATTGCAAAACTGCTGAAGAGACAGCAGCTGAACATATTTTCCTTTTATTTTCGAATGTTGCGATGTCTGAAGAAAAAGATATCAGTCATAGTTCTGACTGGCAGTGATCCAGCCAAACCTCTGGATAGCTTAGAATTCTGGTGATTGACACTTGAGTGAAGTTCCCTGACATCCAAGCTGAATCTGCTCTATTCATGCAGGCTGGCTTGTGTTGGTCACCTTTTTTTTTTTTTTCCTTTTTGTGGGAAGGGAGAAAAGCAGCTGTGCATGATACTAGGACCTGTTAGGCTTCTTGATGAATTAAATTCTTTCCAGAGCATTTAGGGCACCTCTTCCTTCAAGTTTTCAGCCCTTCTGTCAGTGAAATATTTTAGCATCTGGCACTTGGCAGATTGAACTGTTCTTATTTTCTTAACATTTTCCTTTATATTTGGAATTTTTTTTTACCCCAACCATCAATCCATCTAGTCCTCTGGGGTTTCTGAGTAATCTTCACCTCTGAGAGATGCTAAATCTCTGAGCATGAAAAGGAGTTATGCTTAAGGACCTCATGGGAGTCCATTACATTCACCTTACACCTTTACCATTCTAGAAATCTTTGGTCTGCAATCCTAGAATACTCCAGGTTTGTTGAAATTTTCTCCAGAGAGGTTAGGATGGAAGAAGCAAAAACACATAGTTTACATTTTTCTTTCCTCACTTTTCTTTTTCCTTTAGATATTTATCAAAGACATATGTGTATCAGGCATTGGGGAAACAATGGTAAGCATGACTTGCTGGAGTCCACACAGATCTTAGAGTCTAGAAGGAAATGTACATATGAAATATACCATTAAAGTCCAGTTTAATAAGAGCCATAATAAAAAAAAATTGTAGGGAAACTAGGGGACACAGCAGTGACACCCAGCTTATTTGGGAAGGAGAGTAGGAAGGGATCAAAAAGACTCCCCAGAGAAATTGCCATTTAAACTAATAGTGAGTTGGGTGAAATGGAGCTAGGCAGAGGGTTCTGAGCAGAGAGAACAGTGAGTTGAAAAGACAGCATAGAGAGATGATAGAATCATGACACATTTAAGATATCGAGAGACGTTCATGTGGGCAGGGTGAAGTTTGATGGTCATGATGTTTAGAGAAGGTGTTGTTATGGAATGGACTTGACAGAGAAGCGGTTGGCACTCAGAGGGTTGGAGAGTCAGGTATTTTATTACACCAGTGGGCCTAGATGAGCTAGCACTCTAAGATCTGAGCCCCAAGTTTAGGTCTCATGGGTTTATATAGGTGGACTCTTCTGGGTTCTTTTAAGTTGTTTTCTCAGCATTTATGTAGCTAGTGCAGTAGTAATTTGTATTTACAAAAGCAGGAATGCGAGCAGTTGATTATCAGTAAAGCTGGTGCAATAAGCAGGCTCTGTTCTAAAGGCAAAACAAGCTACTGAAAGAATTAATTTTGTATTTTTCCAACAGTGTTACTAAAGGTAGGGGTGCAGATGGTAAGAAATGACCCTGGAGGAAGGCTAATCCATGAAGAGTGTGAAAGTCGTGTTTAGGAATCTGTTCAAATACACGCTAGAGGTCCATGAGGAAATAATGAGGCCTCTTGTCCTGACTTCTAAATTGTCTGCCAATCTCTAGACCTATTATGACTTCACAGAGTGGGTACTGAGACCTGGCATTTACAGAGCACCTACTGTATTGGTGGGCATTATACAGGGGTTTATAGGCTCTGGAATCAGAGTGTCTGAGTTTGAATCCTGGCCTTTATTTATTAGCCATGTGGCCTCGGGCAAATTACATGACCTCTTCATGCCTTTAAGCTTAATATATATCTATATGTAAAGCATGAATAATAACAGCACCTATGTCATATGACTGTGTGAGTTTTAAATGAAGTAATGTCAGTGCCAACAGATTCTAAGTGTTCAGTACATGTTGGCTATTCTTATTATTGTTATTGTTATCCCCATTTTACAGATGGAGAGACTGAGTTGCAGGGGGTTTAAGTAATGTGTTATACAACAGTGATATAGTTGGGGTTTGCACTACCTTGGTGAAGGATGCTGTACTCTCCTTTTCTGGAAGAGGGAGCAGACATTGAACTAAAGAGTAGAAGAACAAATCCCAGTGGAGCCCAGAGCAACTAAGTGTAGCAGCAGTGGTTCACAGGGATTTGCCAGGTGGTCAGGTCTTGAGACCTGACAAAGGATGAGGGGGCAGGCAGCCATCTCCCATTCCCTCTTTATTTCTTGGGACTCCTCTGAGACATGGAAGAGGGGTGGGAGAGGAAGTTATTCTTTAGTGCTAGGTAGTATGGTCATGGACCTCTTGTATGGAGGTGGGAGGTTTTCAAGCTTCTAGTAGGTAATGGAATGTGGTAGGAATACAGTTATCTGTGTGGCCTCAAACAGGGAATTTAACACAAACATGTCTCTCAGTTCCCCTAAACTATTATTTTTTATTTTGGCGGCTGGCCAGTGTGGTGCACGGGGATCCAAACCCCTGACTTTGGTGTTATCAACACTGTGCTCTAACCAACTGAACTAACTGGCCAGCCCTCCCAAACTATTAATAAGTGAATAAGCTTATTTCTCTTCAAATATTACTCTGCACTGGGTGCTATTCTGTATACTTAATAGATATTAATCCAATGAATATTTATAACAAACCAGAGGAAGGTACTAATATTAGCCTGATTTTATGTATGATCAAACTGAGGCATAGAGAGGTTTAATAACTTACTCAATCTCATACAGCTAGGAGGTGGGATCAGGATTTGGCTCTAGACGGTGGGACACTAGAGCCTGCACCCTTAACCTTCCAACTAAGAACCTTTTCAGTTTTGAAGACTAAAAGATATTATTGAAGCACTAGTAACATTGTGCCCCAAACACTGCAGAAGCTCAGAATAGGTTAGTTTTCCTTCTTTCCCTAAAGACTTTCTTCCTTAGCAGAAAAATTAGTTTTTCCTGATTTAACAAAAATGCATTCATGTTTTTATTGTAATAAGTTATTACTTTAGGTTTCACTGGGGGATCAAAGATGAATGAGATGTCTTGCAAGAGGTCAAGATCCAGTGAGCCAAACATTCATACAGAAACACACACACTCAGAAGTCTAACTCAAGACAAGGTATTAAATGCTATCAGAGAGGGATGAAGTGACATGGAAATATGATTGGTATTATGGGTTCTGAAAATTTATTCAAAAAACCTTTGTGACTTATTAGATTCCTAACCACTGATTTCAAGTGGAATTTACAGGATCAGAATTGAGACTGTCCTTAAGGCTTGAAGCTTGTCTGTGTTTACCTTCTAAACATCTAGTTTATTTCACAATCATTTTGTGGCCAAGGTAGCCCATTTCAAATTATCATCTCAATAGCCTTTTCTCATTATTCACAGTCCTATATTTCTTTGCATTGTGTATCTTAAAATGTTTCTCTGTCTCATTTTAGTTGCCTTAGACTGACCATATAGAAATTGCCTAGGTGACCAGGACTATCTATATCTCTTTTTATGTAAAATAAATAAATAAATAAGAAAGACTTGAGGTCTATCTACAATTTAAGAAAATGTTGTCATTTTGCATTTTGATTGCTTTTCTCTATCAGGGATGTTAGTTGTGGTCAAAGTCTGGAAAATGGGTCTACACAGTGTTTTTATAAATCTCTTTTCATTGGGAAGTATCAGTAACTTGAGGGAATTTCTCTAAAATTATTCTATTTCTGCCAATTCTGTTAACATGATATGCCTCATCTGGACTGCTTATACTTCGATAAGCCTTTTTCTTTTGTGATTTTAAAACATAAAGAGATGCATGCCTCTTCCATGGATTTGGTGTCTTCGTATAAGGAATTCCACCTTCTGGGAACTGCATAGCTGTAATTGTGGTGTCCAGATGAGGCATGCTTGCTTTGCCTGGGGGTGGGGAGCACACCTGAAGTTTTGTGTTTCTGCTACAATTTTTTGTTGGGGATCTTGAACTGGGGCTTTCTTATAACACACTTTTTTTTGTTTGTTTTTTGGGTGTCTTTTTCTCTATGTTTATTTGTTGAGGGTAGGGAGAAATAGACAATGTGGTTAATGAAGTCTTTTTTGCCCCCTAACAAAAAAGACTTTTACAACCAAAATCACATAGTTGGAATTTGGTGGAACTTTATTTAGTAGATTTCACTAATATGTAACATCTTCATTGTTGTTAATGACTTAAGAGCATTAGTAAGCTAAGAGTGTATTTTAGTAATTGAGTAGTCAACAATTATGCCCTTACGAAGTGGTAGTCAATTAAATACAATTTAGGAACAGGTATAAAATTATTAACTTTATTTTTTTGAGTCCTTACTCTCCGAAGTGCTGAAACGTGTTTTCCCTTTCTCCCCATGATAATTGTATATATTTATAAAGTATGATGTGATATTTGGATATATTTATACAGTGTACGATGATCGTATCAGGGTAATTAACATGTCTATCACTTCAAACATTTTTTATGTCTTTGTGTTGGGAGCATTCAAAATCCTCTACTAGCTACTTGAAGTTATACAGTAATTTGTTGCTGACTATAGCCTCCCTATAGTGCCATAGAACACTAGATCTTATTCTTCCTACCTTTCTAGAATGTAACTTGATTCTTTTGGTATAACTTGATATGATAATTCATGGGCAAATTATAACCAGGGTTACTGAAGGGACAGTCAGGTCTGCTAGAGAGAATCTCAAGAACCAGGAGACCTTGCCCCAGTTTTGCCACTCCTACATCTAAGTGTCTCACATCTAAGAATCTTAAATCTGTTTTGTGAATCTGCTTGCGTCCTTGCCCTCAGTCTGGTAATATGATGTGCTTTGGCTAGACTTATATTTATATTTCAAGAAGCTTCTTTTGTGTATTAAAAATAAAAGAATAAGTGTGTATCACATATGTTGGAACATTTGCAATTAGTTGGTGTTACTCTCTTAAGTGACTGGGCAGGGAAGGCAGACTGCCAGCCTTGGCAATCTTTCCAGATTCTTTTTCATGCCAATTTGCAATTTGTGATAATGCCACATTTTCATCAGGAGGGTTTTGTTGAGTGTTAGAAATGGCTATTTCTTGATATGTCTTGGTAGATTCTTGGCTAGAGCCATAAAACTGATTCTTCCTCAAATATTTTTCCATGGGAATGATTGAAATAATATTTTAGAAAGCTTAGTATGGAATAGACATTGACCCTTCTATAGGTTATCAAAGAGGGATTTGGAAAAGAGTTTGCTTATAGAGATGGAGAAATAGTGACATAGAAAGTCTGAGTCATCTCATAGTGGACACACCATGTCTTAGCTGGCTAGATAAGAATGGACCCAGGTGACTAAAATCAAATGAAAAGTTCAATCTCAAAACACTGAGGAACCTGAAACACTGAAAATACTAATACAAAACACTGAGGAAACTGTAACACTGAAAATTCTAATACAAAACACTGGGGAACCTGTAAAACTGAAAATTCTAACACAAAACACTCTGGGAAACTATACTAGAATTCCACAGAGTGGGGGTGGAAGGGGAGAAGATTGTGGAGGGAGGCTATCATACAAATGGGTTTAAGAATTGATTCCTGACCTCAAAGACTAGACTTGGAATTCGGTTTAGTTAGTTTGGAATTCAGGATTGATTCATAGAAACATAACTAATAGAATCTCACATCATATGCTCCAGAGCCAAGTTGTATTGCTGGTATGCAAGTAAGGACCACAAGATCTGCCAGGAAATGAGGACCCTGAGTACTGAGATGGTCAGAGAAGATTTCAAAAAAGAGATAAGTTTTGTTCAGTATTGAAAGGTAGATACAAATCAGAAAGACGGAAAGTGGATTAAGAAAGAACATGGCCATAGCTCATTTGGAAGAGCAAAGTGCTGATAACACCAAGGACAAGGGTTGGGATCCCCACACCAGTCAGCCGCTGGAGGGGGTGGGTGGCGAGGGAGGTGGAGGAAGCATGACCAAAAATTCCAAGGGCAGAAATGGCATGTTAAAGTAATAATGAATGCATATACACCAAGTAGGAGCTTCATATACTATTAAATAAGTTGGATATTTGTTTTAAAATACAAGTAGTGATTTTCAAAACTTTCCTTTTAATCTTTTACTTCCTGTTGAAGCAGCACCAGTACCTTTCTTTGAGCTGGCTCTCTCCATTGCTTTACACATGTTTGATATGTGTGGGTATTTTAATTGATTTGAGCTAGAAATTTTAATTAATGAGACTATGAAGAAAAATGTAAACACCATGCAATAATCTAGCCCTTAGGAAAACAACAAACAAACAAAAACTGTTGTTGACAGGTAGATATTCCAGGCAATTCTCTGTGAATATATAAAGATGTATGGATAGATAATTATTAGATAATCAGAAATTTTTTAATAAAAATAGGATTATATTGTACATGCTTTTTAAAAAATTAGTTATGAATATTTATGAGATACAAAGCTGATTGTCACCCCTCGTGCCCTAGATGTGAAGGCCAGATCCATACTGGCAGCATGCCCATTACCACAAATTGCATTTCTACCCTGTGTCCCCCATCCAATTATCCCCAACCTCCCTCCTCCTCCCTCTTTCCGCCCCCCCGCTCCACTTTGTATTCGTAGGCATGTTCTGTCTTTCTGCAAGTCCAATGCACCACTATGTCTTTCTTTCCTTCCTTCTTTCTCTCTTAGCTTCCACATATGAGTGAGTATGTGTGGTATTTATCCTTCTGTGCTTTGCTTATTTCACTCAAGATAAGTTTCTCCAGGCTCATCCATGTTGTTGCAAATGGGAGAATTTCATTCTTTTTTATGGCAGAGTAGTATTCCATAGTGTATACATACCACAGTTTCCTTATCTAGTCATCCATTGATGGACATTTAGGTTGGTTCTACATCGTGGCTATTGTAAACAGAGCTGCAATGAAAATGGGAGTGCAGGTATCTCTTCAACATAATGATTCCCATTCCTCTGGGTATATACCCAGAAGTGGGATTGCTGGATCGTATGGAAGATCTATGTGTAGTTGTCTGAGAAACCTCCATACTGTTTTCCATAGTGGTTGTACTAATTTACAGTCTCACCAACAGTGCGGGAGTGTTCCCTTCTCTCCACACCCTCACCAGCATTTGTTATTTACCACCTTTATGAATATAGCCAGTCTAATGTGAGGTGGTATACTGTACATGCTTTAATATTCTATTTTTAATTATTTTTAGTGATAAAAAATTTCAAAACATGGTTAAGAATTTACATGCCAGAGAATTCAAAATGACATCTGTTTTCATTGCCTGGTCATATCCTAGGCACCATGCTTCTTATAACCTTCATATATTTGTGGCATTTATTTGAAAATAGTTGCTGTTGGATCTTTCATTTTTAATTTCCTAGGTTTGTGTATAGAATTCCAATTGTCATTCACAATGCTGCGTTTATTCATGGGTGGATATTTTAACGTGTTAAATGTATTGTACTAATTGACAGTCATGGATTTAAGTGGCAAAAATGTAATTTGAACAAACCCAGGAAAGAGGGAATTTACTTGAACCGTACTGAGATATCTAATATACTAGCAGGAAGGACAGGGAAGGTTGGGTCCCAGGAGAAGGGACATAAGGAAATGAATCTCTGTTTCTTTTTGCGTGTTGGTCTCCCCTTGCACAGTAGACCGTACATCTACATGGTGGGGTACATGGTTGCCAAGGCTCCCAGGCCTGATATTTCACAGCCCTTCAGAGAAGTACCGACGCTCTTCCCTTAGTCTCAGCTTGAAAGATTTTGGGGAAAGGTTGATTGGTGTGTCCTGGGTCATTCACAGTGGATCCTAAATGGAGTCACATGGCACACACCTGGTAGCTGGCAGTCTATTCCTGCATCTCTGTGTTCCAAGATAGGGAGCTGAGCAGCTACCCTCCTGTAATAGGTATCAGGTATGTTTGTAAAACTACACTTAGATTAACAGGGGAGAGGCAGTTGAAATGTGATTACAAGATCATAAAAACTCAGAGCACTTTAGTACTTCATTGTTATACAATTATAGAAATGAGGTTGATAAACGTACAATCTATTTACATGAGTGCTATCATCTTTTAAAAAAAAACCCTTTGCATGTTAGCATTATATGGAAATTCACTGGAAAAAAGCCTAGGCTATTTAAGTTTGCAACTTAAGAATAAAGCAGTGTGTGTTATCAGTGCAGAAAAAAGATTCAAAACAGGTTTCTGGTGGAATAAAAAAGTTTGGCTGCTTTCACACCTGGATAACTGACCTTTAGAAATATCAAATTTTAACTTCTAAAATATTTTTTCCCCTGCTCTGGGCTGTGGAAAGCAGACTGCAGATGAATAATCAAAAAGGGAGACTAATCTTAAAGTATGAGATGAAAATAGACACCTAAAATAGAATCTGGGAATCAGAGAATTAGAGGTGGAGCTGAACTATCTTTGTTTGGCAGGCCTGGCCACTTCCATTATATCAAGCCACAGGGTGTAAGATTTGAGAGCAAGGCTTCTGGAAATTGTAATTTTCTGTGGGTGCAATATTGGCTGTTAAGGTGTTACTACCCAGAGGGAGAAAGTAACTATGGTCACCAGTGACCGGGGGAAGCTAGCTGAGAACTATGTGGGTGGACCTGCTGCAGACACCAGGTGGTGGAAGAGTGGTTTCTGAGGGAGAGTGGACCTGAGAGAATAGCAGGATCAGCCCACACCCAGCAAGAGTGAGGGTGAAATCAGCTTCTGACGCCAGACTCCAGGAGCAGGAGACAGCAGCGTGGGTCACACAGGACAGGTCAGTGAGTCAGAAAAAGAAAAAAAAGATAACCTGAAGAGCAGTTGGTGAATATGTGGTAAATCTTGAAATTTAAATCTTCAAATATGAAGCTGAGGTTGGCTGAAGGCTGTTAAAGAAAATGTCCAGGGGAAACACGAACAGGTCGGATGTCAGGGCTAACATTCCAGGTGCACTGTCCAATGAGAAGCCACTAGCCACATGTGTCTACTTAACCTTATTAACATTAAATAACATGAAAATTCAGTTCTTCAGTCTCACTAGCCACATTTCAAGTGCCCTCAAACCACATGGGGCCACAGCCTATTAAATTGGTCAGTGCAGGTATAGAACACAAGGTTCTATTGAATAGAGCTGAGAGGCTCTGACGTGAGCCTGAAGTGGCTGTGATCCTGAAGTCATGACCCAACTTCCTGGTTTTATTCTTATTTTCGTAGTTATTGGAGATTGGCTGTGTTGCGCATCCACTTGGATCCTGACACTAACGTTACATTTTGGGGCAAGCATCTAGGATCACTAGAAAGGCAAATACTAGGGTGGGTTTAGATATGTGACTCTATTTCCAAAAAAGTCTATGTCCCTCAGTAACCTGCCAGGCAAAGACTTGTATTAATTACGGTTAGCCAAATGATCAAGGTCCTCTGCTTCCAGTCAAGGCTGTACCAAAGCCATATAAAACAGCTGACTGGCCAAGCTATTTTTAGATGTTGCTTCACTTCTCAAAGAAAATGCTAACTATGTTGGGGATTTAGTGGTAAGATCAGATCCTTCACCTGTGTTTGGTAGATACTTTCCCAAGACTCCTCACATGTACAGACAGCATCAGGTTTATCCCAAGAATGCAGCAGTTTAAGATCCTGAGATTAAAGCCATATGTTTTCTTGCAAAAACTCAATTTGTGGGGCCGGCCCGGTGGCGCACTGCTACAGTGCGCCGCTTGAGAAGCGCGGCAGCGCTCCCGCCAAGGGTTCGGATCCCACATATGGACCGGCTGCTCACTGGCTGAGCGAGGAGCGGGGGCAACACCGAGGGTTGCGATCCTGTTGCCGGTCCCGGTCCGGTACGGGCGCGACACTGAGGGTTGCGATCCGTTGCCGGTCACGAAAGAAGACAAAAAACAAACAAACAAACAAAAAACTCGATTTGTTCATGGAAAAAAAAATGTTATAAAATGAAATCCACATTTTACTATTTGGAAACACTAATTCTTTGACTTGGTATATTTATTTTAACTTAGATCTTTTTTTGCCCTCATCAATGAATCTTTCTAGAGATAGGGAATTTTCCCAGTAATTGACTCAAATTTTGTTGAACTGGTGAGCTATTTGGATCTGTATATTTATTTACTATGTTTTGCTAAATTTTGCTCTCTTAAAAATGGCGTTGAGGAAGAATATCAAAGCAACTCATAAAAGCTCATTCTCCCGCTCCTTGAATTGTTCCTATTTTTAACTCAACATTTTTTTTTAAATTGCATCAGCTTTCTGAGGCTATTAGGCTACTATTCAATTAGGTATTGCTTCTGTGTACACAATGGCACCCCAGAAGCTTTAAAGTGCTCATGCAGTTTTAGAAATGTTTAATTTGCTACAAGGGAATAGCTTAGTTCAGAATAGCATAAGGAAAGCAGAAAGAAGAAAACAGGATACCATTTCTCACACCTACAGTAACCAAGGAAAGATAATAAAAACAATGGAGCTGACATTTATTGAGTGCTTACCATGGGATAAGCGTTGTGTCAGTCTTTCACATGTTATCTTATTTGACCCTCACAAGAAAGTGGGTAATATCATTATTCCTATTTTGCTGATGAAGAAACTGAAACTTAGAGGGAGTAATATGCCCAGTGACCCAGAGCTAGTAAGTGGTAGATCTAGGATTTGTACTCAAACTGTTTTATTCTAGAAACCACATTTTCAGCCACCACATTAACAATCTTAGTTGATGAAGATCGCTATTTACTGAACACATTCTGTGTTTTCCCAACTGTGTCTTTTCTCAAAGTGGACTGGAAATGTCCTGGTTGCCTTTTGAAGTCCTACCATTCTTTTAAGATTCGAGTTAAGTTTCATCTTCTCCCAGGGCTTTTTATAACTTTTCAGCTAAGATGAATATCACTTTGGGCTTCCAATATATCATGTTCAAAGTCTTCCTTGTATTAGAATTTTGTGTCTGAACTGTGGGCTTTTGGAGAGTTGTCACATTAGTTATACAAATTTTATTTCTCCTGGTGCCTAGAATAGTGTCTTGAATATAATAGGTACTCAAAGTATTTTTGTTGTTGATGATTTTGAAAGTTAACAACTTATTGAACATTGATTTGATTTTTCTTTCTTTATGGAATAAATTGCCCTCTAGTCCCCTAAACCATGGTGGATTTTAAAATTTCTTCTTTTAAAATTGTGCCTGTTGAGTCAATTAAAGGTGAACGTAAGAGCTTTCAACATCTAAAAAGTGAGTAAATAAATGGAAAAAGCTTGAAGAGATTCATACTCATTAAATAATATGTGGGTAGACAGTTTGCTTCACTGTCTTGCTGTCTGTGTCTCTTCATCTCCCTCCCTGGTTACTTTAAAATTAACATTCAGATGTGACAAAGTTGTCACAGGCATGTATTCACAAGCAGAAAATGGCTGATAGCTTTAACAATAAGAACTGGCTCTGTCATTTAGAGTACTGCTTATGGCATACTTTTTCCATAAATTGGAAGATCCAAAATATAGTACCAAGGAAGGTTTGGTAAAAAATTATTTAAAGGAGATATGCAATATGTCACTTAAAGAATACCTGTCTTTTAGCTTATGATGCAATTTTAAGATGTCGACTTAAAAATGTGTGAGTGGCTACAGTGTTTCATAATTCTTCTGGGAGGGTATGTTAGCAGCAAATTTTGAAGACCACTAATTTAGGGCATTTCTTTTAAAAGTGGTTTCTCTGAAAATTGGACTTCTTCAAGATTCCTAATGATTATCTGCTTTAAAAAGCCCATGTTTTACTGGATCATCCCACTCCATCCCCACATATTTGCTTGAATGGTAAATGTAAACTCAAGAGAATGGAGATGAAATGACATGCACATAAGCTACAGTCGTTTTGAAATAAGTCTCATTCACTTGCTAGTATTTTCAGGAAGAGGAAACATTTTGATGTTTACCCAGGATAGGAAAATGAAAGGGCTGTTTTGAAGTTCCCCATATTTCAGGCAGGCAGAAGTATGTCACTGTTGACAATGGTAAACAGCTGGAGAAGATAACTGCCTTGAACAGCTGGAGAAGGGAGTTAACATTACCCTGTTTAGAAGTCTGGAAACAGTGAAAGCATATTTTCTTAACTACAGTGTACATCAGCAGCATAGATGCATAGTCTATGTGCTTATAAAGCAGCCATTCAAGCTTAAAAATATGTTTCTCTTTGTATGTTTGTGGGACAGGATTGTGAACAAAATAAATTGAGTACGTTTTGACTTCAGCAGCAGGTTTCCACAAAATGAGAGTGAGGACTGAGGGGAAGAGAAATGAAGTTTGTCTGGTCTCAGTGGCGACTTCTCAAGGGAGTGTGGTGACAAGTCATATTTCTTTGAAAGTTGACTTAACTCTACTCTGGTTCAGTGAAGGAATATTGTACTTAATAAGGCCCTGGTGTCCCCAAAGAATCAATGCTGCTTCCAATTGGAACTTTCAAATTTAAACAAATTATGGTCTTCTGGAGGCTCAGCCTTTTCATTAGGTTTTCACAGGGAATAAACTTCCTGCTTTTGCTGCAGGCTGAGTATGTATTTCCACTAATTAACCATAAAGGAAGAAAGGAAGCCAAAAGATGAACAAGCCTACACAAGACTCAAGACTTCTTGAACCTGAGTAAAAGCCACCTAGGCTTACAAAAATGAAGTTATAGCTTCTAACTGTTAGGTAGAGTCTCAAGGTCACTCTGACAAATTATCTGCCCTTAAATTTTAATTGAAGTATAATCACAATGTTCTTTGGAAGCACATTTTTACGTGTCTTTTAAAAAGTGACATTAAGTTTTCTCTGGTATAAAGAGGGAGTGTAATAAATAAATACATAAGTATTTTAGTATTTGATTTTAAGAATTCTGCCTTATTTCATTTTGAGCAACCCCAATATAAGAAAATATGAAATAAAGACCACAAATATGCATTTAAAGAAGTCATATACTAAATTTTAGTATTTAAAATGTTTATTACACTTACAAATAATAATTTATTTTTGATGTAAGAAAAAATGTTTGCCACAAGTTGAAAAGCTGAAAAATGACAAGTATTTGGAAATTATTTGGTAAAATTGTTTAAAATTAAAAAAAAATATGTAAGTAGGGATTTCATAATTTAGTCTATATTATAGAAATTCATTAAACCTATAAATATAAATTAATAATTAGGTCCATGATATTGACTTAATCATTTGTTTGGAAGGTGGTTGATAAAATTCAATTTACAATGCTGCAACTTCCCACAACTTGTGAAAGTATAACTGACTTCTGCAGAACCCAGAGTGGACTGAGTATATTTTAGTTGAGTTTAGGTTTTTTTGTGTGTTTGTGGGTTTTTGGGGCTGTTTTTCTTTTGAATTTTTAATGTTTCATGCCTTAATAAAAGAGCATTGAACAAAGATCATCCTTTACCATCACTTTTAATGGGTCATGTATCCATTCGTGGCTCAATTTTACAATCTGTTCTCTATACCTAAAAGGTTATTAGGAGGACAGATAAATAAAAGGTTCAGCGATTTTTTTAAGCTACTCAGATAAATTCATTTGTAAATTTAATGTTGTACTGACAATTGAATCTCTCCAAAAAACTTAGTATATAAGTTTGATAAGTCTATGGTGTGCATGTCACAGAAAAGACAAATGATATATGTATTTACTTATGCATTATGTATTTTTTTCTGAGGATCTTGTATTATTCCATTTGTATGGAGGTAATATTGAGGCAATTGAGGACTATTGAAATAGGGTTTTTTTCCAAACTGAGCAGTAAAACTTAAATTGGAAAGTTTGTTTCCTGCCAAGTAATTTCATTGGCTCATTCAGACTTACCTGGGGAAGTTCTGTTCAGGAAGAGAATGACAGCATTGGTAAAATAAAACCCTAGAAAGGACGAGTGTGCTTGAGAATTGAAGTTTGTAAAGACACAGAATAGTATTCCTGGAAGGAGTTAATGAAGACATTGAGGTATTAGTGCTCTTGGAAGAATGTTTCACGCTAAATGGCCCACAAAATCTAGCATCAACCACTGCCAAAGCATTTCTATTGGAATGAGCTTTACTATTATTTTTTTCCATAAGTCAAACTACACAGCTCAGTTCAACCATATGTCTAAGACTTTACCATGTGTCTACTGGAGAGAGGTTAAAGATGAATGCTCTTAACCTTTCAGTCTGATAAACAGCATTCATTGAACACATACCATGCTAAAGCTTTACGGAAACCAGATTTTCTAACCCTCACAATAGCTCTCTAAGGTATGTATTATCATGATCCTCATTTTACAGTTGAGGACAGTGAGGCATAGACAGGCCAGTTAACTTACCCAAGGTCACACAGCTGGTAAATGCTGGTGTCAGAATTTGAGATCAGGGAGCTCCACAGCCTGCCTTCTTAATCACTGCTTTACTTCAGGAGGAGCACTGCAAGAGTTCACATTCTAGTTGGGGAGAACAGGAACACATGATTTTAATATGGCAGGATAAATGCAATCAAAAAACTAGCACAAGATGCAGGAATACTTGAGAATAGGGACTAATAATATTGTTTGTGGGGATAATCTTGGGGGAGGAGCTTACAGAACCAGGGACACCTTGGCAAAGTACTGAGGATAAAGAGAGGCTTTCTGGGTAGCCAAAGTCGGGATGGCCATTCACATGCGAGGGGAGAGTGTAGCAAGTGCAGGAGGCCTGGCAACATGACGTGAGTTTGTGTAACTGCAAGTAGTTCAGTTACAATAAATTTTAAATGAGGTGGGAGTGGGTGGAGTGTCCAGGAGATGAGAATACAGAGATTGGCAACAACCAAGAAAGATGGGTCTTTTCAGCCGGAGTAAGGGGCTTCCATCATTGAAGGGTCAAGTTCATTTAGCCAGATTGCTTGAATGGACAGATGTGTGGTGGGCAGACATGGTGGGTGGGGGACCAATTAGGGGACCAGTGCAGGAATCTAACCAAGGACAATACTAGCTCTGAGGTGGGGAAGTAGGTAGATGGTAGAGCATCCATGTTAGAGAATATAAGAATAAGAACAGGCTTGGGGAAGACAGTGAGTCTGAATCAAGGTTATACATTTACCGAATGAGTCACTTGGTGATGTTTTGAATTTTCTTTCTGTCTCGATTTTCCCTTAATGCAAATTTGTATATGCAGGTGTTCTAAATATTGACTCTGAATGATCTATTTTGTGGGGACAGATACTCAGTGGCACCAGTGTTAAAAACCAAGCAGCCTCTCTCTATTTGCTCATTCAGATTTTAGAGATGTCTAAAGAATTAGAACACTGTGAGTAAATGCTTCCAACTCTGCTCATACAGTCAGGTCTGGGATACGAAACAGGGAGCCGGGGAGGGGTGAGCAGGAGCTATCACCTTTATATTTGGCAACATGCCTTACTACTCTGAAGACCAGTCAATTCTTTAGCTGTGGTTAATGCTGATTATACAGAAAATTGCACAACACTTTACTTTGATTTGGCCAATTGAAAAGCCCTTTTAGGAAACAAGTGGCACTACCAAATTGGTCAATTCCTGGATCGATGAAAACCTGAGAGTTCTTTGGCTGCAGAGAATGGTCCTGTCATTTCAGTATTGTCAATTAGCAGAGGTGATATGAAAACCTCCAGCTTTGCTATAGAAAGCAAATAGGCTTTGCATGATTATTAAGCGGTTTTTTCACGTGTTCCTTCCTTGACAGAGTTAAAGGCATTAGGATCTGAATCCTGCCCATGCTCACTGTACAGAGCATATGTCATTCTCTCCATCTTTATTGCTATTCATATTGAGGTCAATTATGAGCTGCTGTTTAATGTCACCATGAAATTGTTCAATTATTTCTCTCAGCATATAAGCAGCTATCCTCAAAGGGATTTAGGAGGAGTGGCATTAATACTGAGGAATTCTTAGGAAGCCAGTAGCCCTAGATGGCTCTCCTTTTGTGTTTCACTTCTTCTCAATTATGAGATCCAAAATGCTTAATAAGTTGTTAATGAATAGCTTAGTATCTAGTCTTCTATTTGGTAAATATTGGGCAAAACAGACATAGTTCCTTTCTTTGTTGGTGGAATCGTAAATAAAGAAGAGAAGCTGTTATCTTCGCAACTTTCCTCCTCTCCCTTTTAACTACATTCTCTGGAGTCCCCGGGGCTTGTGTTTAGGGCTTATTCCTATCTAGGGAACCATTAAGGTGAATTTTCTTTTTCTATTTTAACGTTGGAATGGGGGGAGGGTGTAGACGAAAAACCTGTTTTTGCACTGAATCACAAGTTTCTTTGTACAGTGTCTGAATTTATCTGTTTGCAGTTTACAAATAAAATGTCCTTGGATCTCTGTTACTATTGTCATAATTTGCAGGGAGATGCACAATTAAGTCTGTAAAGAAACAAATTATCTGTGCTTACCTAGAAATATCTCATGTTTCAGTTACTCCTTTTTTCTTTCTAGCCTGGTATGGGTTTTCTGGAGTTAGCTCAGTTGCTCCTGATTATTTTATGCCTGGTCTTGGCTCTGGAATTTGGTTATGTGGATAACAATGCAAAATCAGCAAGGTGTCTCTCTCAGATATTTTAATTCCTTCATTTATTTTTCCAAACTATTATGTGCAAGGTACCGTGCTGGATCTTCTTGGGAGAAGGGCTATAAATGGGTGAATCAGCCAAGAACCCTCTTCTAAGGAGCTTGTGGTATATAAAGGCAGTAGACAAAAAGCTAACTCTAACATGAGGCAGAATGAACTAAGTGTTTTAAGAGGAGCAAACAGAAGGCTGTGGGAGAACAGATGAAGCAGCAGTTCTTAAAGAGATAACTTCATGGAAGAGGAAATATTTGAGCTGAACCTCAAGAGTGAGAAGAGTTTTTATAGGCAGGATGGGATTGGTTGGATATCCCGGCTGAGGGAATGTCATGAGCACTCACCGATGCCATTACACTTTAAATCATCTTCTTAAGCATAATTCCCTGCCACTGCCACAGTCTTGGCCTTCAGGATCCTTCTATTTCCTAATGTCATACCATCCTCCAGTCTTTTCTTTTTTTATCATTTCATTCTCCATATTGCTACTACAGTACGCTTTATAACTCACAAGTTTCCTCCTGTCTTCCCTGCTTAATAAGTACAATAGTATTCCATTGTTCCCAAAGACAGAGCTTCCTGGCTTAGTATATGAGGCCTACCAGGACCTGGTATGTTACGTCCTTCTGCACTCTGATTTAAGATTACCTGGGATTACCTATTTATCAAGCATATATTTGCACCTTTTTGTCTCTGCTTTTAATGCTCTCGTCTCTCATCTGCTTGTGAAACACTGAGTTCGATCCCTTCCATCTCTATTATACTTAGCGATCAAGACCTGGTGACTGTCCTAGTACTGCAGACTAGTGTGAGTGGAGCAGGTAAACAGCACCATTACAAAGTGTTGTTTGACCACACATTCATATCCTGTTGTGCCCATGTTGCCCTCTTATGGTGGAGATTTTTTTTTTTTTTTTTTTGTAAGGAAGAAAGGATTGCTGGTGTTAGTTTATTAGCAAATAGAATTTTCAACTTTACTAATTTTTTATGCATTTTTTGTTCATATGATAGTTAAGCAGATACTAGACTAGATAAAATTTTTAAAAAATTTATTTTAATTTATCAGTATACAATATAGTTGATTTTCATGTCCCTTTACCAATTGCTCCTTTCTCCCTTCCCTCTCTCCCTACCCCATCAATATCATATCTATTCACTTGTTCAAGTGAATAGATTGAACTTGAATAAGTTCAAGGAATTGTTATGATTGTTGTCTTCTTCCCCCCATTTATTTGTTTGTATATTTATTAATTTAATTATTTTTAGCTCCCACAAATAAGTGAGGACATGTGGTATTTCTTTTTCTGTGCCTGGCTTATTTCACTTAATATAATTTTCTCTAAGTCCATCCTTGTTGCTGTGAGTGGTAGTATTTCATTCTTTTTTATAGCAGAGTAGAATTCCTTTGTGTAGATAGACCACATTTTCCATGTCCACTCATCTTACAATGGACTTTTGGGCTGGTTCCAACTCTTCACTATTGTAAATAGTGTTGCAATAAACATGGATGTACAGGTATTCCTTTGACATGATGATTTGCACTCCTCTGGGTATATACCCAGCAGTGGAATAGCTGGGTCATATGGTAGATCTATCTGTAATTATTTGAGGAACCTCTATGCCATTTCCCATAGAGCCTGCACCATTTTGCAGTCTGACCAACAGTGTATGAGGGTTCTTTTTTCTCTGCATCCTTGCCAGGATCTGTCATTCTCAGTCTTTTGGATATTAGCCATCCTAACTGGAGTGAGATGGTATCTCAAAGTGGTTTTGATTTGTATTTCCCGAATGCTGAGTGATGTTGAGCATTTTTTTCACGTGTCTGTTGAACATTCATACATCTTCCTCTGAGAAATGCCTATTCAGCTCCTTTGCCCATTTTTTAATCGAGTTACTTTTTTTTTGCTGTAAAGTTGTTTGAGTTCCTTGTATATTCTAGATATTAATCCTTTGTCAGATGTATATTTTGCAAATATTTTCTCCCACTCTGTTGGTTGTCTTTTTGCTTTGTTAATTGTTTCTTTTGCTGTGCAGAAGCTTTTTACTAGATTGGAAAAGATGAAGTCAAACTGTCCTTATTTGCAGATGATGTGATCCTATGTATTGAACAGCCTAAAGACTCTACAAAAAAACTCTTAGAGTTAATAAATGATTTCAGCAAAGTTGCAGGATACGAAATCCACATGTAAAAATCAGTAGCATTTCTGTACTCCAAAGATGAACTAGCAGAAAAAAAAATCAAGAAAGCTAGCCCATTTATAATAGTCATCAATAAAATAAAATACCTAGGATTAAGTCAACCAAGGATGTGAAAAATCTCTACAACAAAAACTACAAACCACTGTTGAGAGAAATTAAAGAGAACACAAGAAGATGGAAAGATATCCCATGCTCTTGGATTGGAAGAATTAAATTGTGAAAATGTCCATACTACCCAAAGTGATCTACAGATTCAATGCAATCTCCATCAAAATTCTAATGACATTTTTTCTCAGAAATGGAAAAAACTATTCTAACATTCAAATGGGATAACAAAAGACCACCAATAGCCAAAGCAATCTGAGCAAAAAACAAAGCTGGAGGCATAACACTACCTGATTTTAAACTATATTACAAAGATATAGTAACCAAACCAGCATGGTACTGACATAAAAACAGACACATGGACCAATGGAACAGAATGGAGACTTCAGAAATCAACCAATACACCTATGCCACCTGATCTTCAACAAAGACATGAAGTTTACACAATGGGGAAGAGACTGACTCTTCAGCAAATAGTGCTGGGAAAATTGGATATTCATATGTAGAAGGATGAAACTATACCCTCTCACCATATATCAAAATCAACTCAAAATGGATGAAAGAACTAAATATACATCCCAAAACAATAAAACACCTAAAGAAAACACAGGGGAAACACTCCAGGAAGTAGGATTGGGCCAGACTTTATGAATATGACCCCCAAAGCACAGGCAACCAAGGGAAAATAAACAAATGGGGTTATACCAAACTAGACTAGGTAAATTTTGAAGAAAGAGCTGAAAAAATGAAAGGACATGGGATTGTGGGAGTGAAAAATATCTGAGGAGAATATTTGTAGTTTAAGGGGAGGAGATGCAATGGTAGAGGGTGTTTTCTAACATTCACAAATTTTTTCTAAGAAAATATGTGTTTATATGACCTTGGTCTTCAAATGAGAAGTTGGATTCATTCATTCATTCATTCAACAAATAGTTGTTGAAAAAAGGCTTATTGCAAGGTGCTGGATATATGCTTATTCTGGGACCTCTGCCTGTTTTTTTCTGTGTTGACTCTTTGCAAGATCCTGGGAAACCCATGCCAGTGATTGAGAGGAACCATGTGAAAAGCTAATTTGGAAACCTGGACTCTAGCACAGGGGATTTTGCAAGTCTCAGTTTATTTCCTTTTATGCTTTGGCTCTTCCAGTGCTTTCCCCACTTGGCTTTCGGTGGTGGTGCTGCTCCTTTCTGATCTATACATTTAGACTTGGTTACCAGGCTTAGAACTACATACCTGGACCATTCACTTGATATACCTCCAGGAACTACAACTGGGAGAGGCCCATAATTCTGGCCATGCCCAGCTTGCAGACCCTGCTGTCTGGATCTGCTGCAACTTCTAGGCTCTGTTTGCCCAAGATAGGTTGGGGAAGATCAGACAAAGTTGTCCACTTGTGGATTATATGGTACCACCAACTAGTCCTAAGTTCTGAACTTTAAGCCACTTGCCTTCATTGAACATTCTTTCTTCCCTAGTATTTATTTATGTTTGATCTTTGATTTGAGAAGAATATTTAAATTTTGTTGCATAACATGAATTGACTACTTTGTTCTCTTCAGGAGACTGCATACAAATGCAAATATTCTATTTATAATGGAAAAGTATATGTGTGTATTTTCCCCATATGATGATCATAATTCCTCCTTCCTGAAACTTATGCCATTAGTTGCTGTCATTTCTCCTCTCTGGGTGTTTTTAATTCCATTTTAAAAAGTAAACTAACTTCTTTCTTTAGTATATAAATTTAATCTATGATATTAGGTCATAGGGGAACCAGACTCTTTTGTTTCAAAATCACTTCTCAGTGCTTGATGGAAAAATGAGAAGACAATGCCACCAAATTGTGTATGCAATGACCCTGAAGTCACCAAAGTTCTCGGTGCTCTGTACCAGTTCCTCAGGATGCTGTCTCCCAGTTAGACTCTTCATCATTTTCCTTTTCTTCTCCACATGGAGAGCAAGTAACATTGTTTCAGGAGAGGTAAGTGATGCTGATCTTTGTCCTCACCAGTGTTGTGCCTGGATTGCCTTTTATTAAAAATGCAGACAGAGCCCATAAGAGGGACATCTAGTACCCTGGAAAATATCATGTCAGGACTTGACTCCCTAAAACACAGGAAGTCAGTGTGTCCTTGAGCTTGTTTAGTGCCTTCCTGCTCTGTGATGAGAAATTCCTTCACTTCCCAGATTTGTGATCCAACTGGTTCTTCTTCCTGTAACTCAAAGAGTCACAGTGCTATTCTAGGACAAGCCTGCAGGATATTCGGGAAAGTGCCATCATTTTCTGGCTGCTGGAAATATTTGGCTTTAAATCAATTTCAGTAAAAGTCCTGACCAAAGACCAATGACCACATTTGGGCTTAATCAATACTGAAAGTTAAATACATTTATGACTTTAGATTTTTTTTTTGCCTCCAAACTCTTATACTTATATAATAGTAATAATAAATAGTATATTTGCTATTGGTGGATATAGTGTATCAGAAAAGCATACAACTTGATTTTAAAAATACGAACAACAATTATGTTTATTATAAAACATTTAGAAAATATTAACAGGCAAAGAGAAATTACCTGTTATTCAAAATCATCACTTTTGTTAATACTTTGATGTATGTTCTTTTAGTTATTTCTCTCTGTATTTAAAATAGCTTTGTCAATGGTCCACAAATGTATTCCAACATTTTCTTTCTGTAACAGAGATCTGGTCACATTACTTCATGTCTCAAAAATCTTCCCTTGTCTATAGAATAATCTCAGACCCTTAGGCCTGGTTTTTAAGACCCCTCATGGTTTTCTGACTGTCTCCCCTTAAACCTTCTGATCCATCCTCTGGTCTCTGATATTCGAATAGGTGCTGCTTTGGGTACTTGGTCTCTTTGTTTCAAATGGCCTTTCCCATGATTATCCATCTTACTAATCCTGTTCAAATCTTCCTTCCTTCAGAACGTTCTCAGCTAGGATTAATGCCTTGCCTCACTCTGTTGCACAACTCATTTCTCTCTATTAAGCATCTCTCTTAGTCAGCCTTACCTTAGCTCTGTGTTTGCATACCTGCTTTCTCCACTAGATTTTAAGTCTGAAGGGAGAGGATCATCATTTTTGTAAATTGTGATGACTTGTTTAATGTCAGTTTCCCCTCCTCTGCTATAACCCATATAAAGGCAGGGGCTGCCTTCATAGCTCCAATACCATGTTCCTGTTGGTCAGGGATATAATACTATGGACTCATCAATTGTTGGGTCTCATTTGCCCTTGTGTCTTCTGCACCTCCTAGTATAGTGTCTAGAATATGGTAATGCCTAAGAGATATTGGTTGAATTGAATTGTTATTGACTGTAAGTAAGGAACATGCATGGGTCAAATGCCAAAAGGCTACAATTTGTCCAAATTCTTTGGAACATTTTCAGAGGAAGTAAGCTTGTTACTTTGAAATGTGCTCAGTAGTATAAAGCATTTTGAATAAAAGTATAGTAAGTAAATAATACTCCAGGCAGCAGCGTGTATTAAAATGTGTTGTTCGTGACCTCAATAACCACTATAACTTTTTTTTTTTTTGTCTTTTTCCGTGTCCGGCAACGGATCGCAACCCTCAGTGTCGCCCCCGTACCGGACCGGGACCGGCAACGGGATCGCAACCCTCGGTGTTGCTCCCACACCTCGCTCAGCCAGTGAGCGGGAACTGGTCTGTATGTGGGATCCGAACCCTCGGGCGGGAGCGCCGCCGCGCTTCCCAAACGGCGCACCATCCAGTGCACCACCGGGCCGGCCCTCACATACTTATTTTTTGAGGTGAGAATGAGGAAAATATTTTCAAGAAAAAAAATAAGGATTTCATTGAACAGATAAATAATATAATTAAGATGTGGAAGATATTATTCTTTGTTAGGAATACTATATGTCTCTGTCAAAAAGAAATAAAAAATATAATTAGAATATCAAGGAAAACAAAGCACACTGCAAGGAAGCATAGTATAAACATGGAGAAATCTAAAAGCTGTGATGATATAACATAATTGGAAAACAGAAATAATTTTACTTTACTTTTGTACTTCACATTTGAGCAGGAAGGGTTTAGTGACATGAAGTTATATGCCTTTATCTTAAGATGCAGTCCTAAGCCACTATAACTTTTTGAAACATTATTGCTCTTACTGTTTTTGTTTTTTGTTCAGCCAGACACAGCATCATTAAGATTGGATCAATAATTGTGTCATTGGCTGCATTCCAGGCACAGGACCACTCATTTACTTAAGAAGACCACTCAAGTCTACCTTCATCATTTGGGTTTTATTGGTCATCATTATCATTGTCTAGCTCTTCCACAATTCATGGTACTTTTTTAGCTTTTATCTATTATGGTTAGAATTATCTTTCTAAGTCTACTTTTGGATACAAAATGATTTTACTTTTTTTGGTTGCTCTTTAAGTGACATTGAAAGGTGCATACTTTTCTCGCTATTTCTAGTACCCTAACAGGAAAGAGTACATTTTATCTTACAACACATTGTGCAATCTCCCCAGTTTCCCTTCATTTGTTAGGTTTTTCTTTTAATTAAAAAGAAAACATGCCTGGTTATGTCTGATTATTCATCATTCTTTCTTTTCCATTTACTTTCTTGCGAACTAATTGAGTGTGAGAAAGTTAGTCTTTAATTCTGTCTGGAAAATATCAAAATTCTTGTTGAACTCTATTCTTATGCATTCTTTAAAGTAAATGTCCCAAATCACTGTTCTTTTCTGGGACACATGTAACAAAGATAGTGTGTTGGCTATGTTGTGTTAGCAGCAGTGCTTGTAATTGAGAAAAAAATGAAAATGTGCGTGGTTCTATACCTTCTTCTGAAGACTGAACCGGCAGCCACCTTCAATATTAGTGACATTTTCTAAGTCAGGATCATATGCTATTTAAGAAATTCTGAATTCAATATAGTAAGAAGTGCTTTGGATTCAGTTGTTATAAAACACCATGTATTTAAAAAAATGTCTGTTGATCCAACATTTTCGGCCATCATTTCTAGCATATCCTGGTCCTTTAATTTCCAGTTACCTTTTACAAGTACTGTATTTCTTAAATACCTATGATATACTCAACACTGAACTGAATTCTTTGAGGGATGCAAATGAAGTATAGGGTGCTGCAATTAGAAAATACACTAATTTAGTTTCATGTGCCTTTTCTCTTTAGTTGCACTGTTTCTGCTTTTGTATTACATAATTTCCATTTTCTTTTCCAACAGCAAACTGATTTTCTCTCACTATATTATTAGTTAAAATTGCCTCATGCAAGAGGGGCTTTGAAACAAGCAATATTGGAAAATATAATTTTCAGTCAAAGTATGAGCTTCGTGGTTATAATTTTTCCATTGTGTTTTAGAATCTCTAATATTTTATCAAATAAAGTGTGATTTGGAATATGTGTTGAATTCTTTTCTAAAAAAAGGTGTTATAGTCAGGTTCTACTATGGTAATAGACTACTGCTGGCAATAGAATAATCAAACATCAGTCTTTGGATTTGTGTACAATTACTTACACATTTGTGGCTGGACAAAATGCTTACATTTTGATTAATTAGAAGTCTGCGGCCTCAAAAAGGCCTGATCCTATTTACTCAATTCATATAAGAGATATTTAAGGTGCTTTCAAATAATGTACATTATATGGAAATAACATACTTTTTATCATTTTAGATTGATGCTTAAATATCACGACATTAACATTTTTTCCACCTTCTATTTCTTTTACAAATCTTTCATTGTTCTCTCTTTTTTGTTTGTTATGCCACCATGGTATTTTCATAAAATGTTTTTATTAATTTGTTTTCCCTTAAAAAAATGAGTAAATATCACAACGTTATACATCCTGCTAATTCTTGGAACTGTGTACCATATGCTGTATTTATTCCTAAATCTTTGTACTAGTACTTTAAGATTTGAAATAATATCAACTGAGTTCATTCAGATTAATTAAGTACTAGGTTCCTAATAGGACTGTTTAGGGAATGCCTTGTCTTTGGTGTGTGGAAATGAAAGGTGATATGAAAATGCAGCATTGCAGGGTAGCTTCTGTGCAATTCTGGCTTGCTGGAATGCCAGTTGGGGAATGGCAAAGGCTAATACTCAACAGATGGCAAAGTCCTGAAACCTATAATAATGGTTGTAGTTATTTTCATTACTGTCATTTGATGACACATACAATAGTGTGAAAAGGCTTGAACTGGGTAATCACAGTAAATATACTCAAAGGGACCAGATGCATTTCAAACAATCAAAACAGTGATGGATATTCAGGCTGAGTGCCACTTCTGCCCATATTCTAGGTACATTTATTGCTAGGGATTAGGAGTAGCATTACTTGTCACAGAGAAGAGCTCCATTTCCCCTTTTAGCAATAACAAGCAACAAAAATTGACATCTGTTACAACACAGACAGATTATTTCACATCCTTTATGATTGTGTGTCATTATCATGCATATAAATTTAGTTTGCAGATGTTCAGCGTCAGAGATCAAAATACCAATTTTGCCTACAAAGGAGTTTCAAACGGATAACGAAAACCTAAGCACTTTTGAAAATAGATAAGTTAAATCTTTTAGAGTGGGGACAATAAAAATCAAATGTGATTAGAAGAAAAAGTATCAAAAGATATCAGAAAGGGAATGTATAGAAGTTTCAGAAGATCTTAATATTCCTATTTCCAGCTTTGTTAAAGCACTGTCCTTGATTTTCATCTCCAGAGAGTGTAGTTTGGAATATCTTTGTTATTTTCTTTAATACAATGAATAAAATGAGGCCAACATTTTTTCCTTGAAAGACAGAATCTGTCATTCTAGAAAATTAATTAGATCACATTTGAATATTCATAATTCTTCATGTGTCTACTATATAAAAATAGTTCTTGGTGATTGTGTGCTGGGGGAGGGGTAGCAGTGACCTACAATGACACTATTAAATGTGGTACGACAGACACGTCTACCTTCTGAGGCATTCAGCACTCAATTTAGCAGCACTGTTTGTTCTGCAGATATTTTACTTTATTAAATTTAGAAAATATGGATAGAAGATAAGAGAGATTTTTATGTTTTGTGGTACAATATAAAACACCTAAGAATCCAAAAATTTATGTTTTATGGAGAACACTTCTCCTTTTCCCACCCCAAGCAACTCCAAGCCACAAACAACTTCAACCAAAGAAAAGAAACCCATGTCACTTATTTTAACAATCTCGTGCCTGCTTCAAAGGCACTGCTAACAGTGTGGATATATTTTGCATTTGCCTCTGGGAATTTACCGCTCAATATTAAAGCGCTTCCCACTGTGACATTTTTTAAACCGTCTTTTTCCTCTGCTGAGCTAACAACTTAATGGGGATCAAGAAAACAGTCTGGAGCAAGCACAGCATAAAATTCCTGCCAGGCATTGGAAGCTAAGGCATGGTTTTTTGACCCTCTTCTTGTAATGGGCAAAGATACAGGACTGCTGTCCTCTCACTTTGCCTTTTCAAAAGCTTGTTAAATGAATGGCTCTGCTATATTGTACATTTGAAATATTTACACAGGGTCCTTGGTTCAAATCTAAGTGTATATCCTATTATATCAGTGAATATGTATAGAATAATACATTGCAAATCAAGAAGTGATACGGATGACACAATTTGAAGAGGCTGAAAGAGCACAGAGTTGGTGAGAGGCTATGATTAAATGATGAGAACATATAGTGCCTTGGGATATTAAAAAAGCTTTCTTTTCTTTTTTCCTAGACATATTTTTCTACCTTGAGAAGTAGAACACTACATATTTTCTGGTGCTTCTGAATATAATCTATTCTTAGTAAAGTTGGTACTCCGAGGACATAGTTTATTGAGTAATTTTACTTGGGCTTTGATTCTGGTTTGTCCTGCGACCAAGTAGTTTAAATCTATAGTAAGGTTAATCAAATTAACTCAAAGAAGTTTGAACCTGAGCAGTGCGAAATCACATTGGCTCACGTTAAATTTAGAAACAATAATTGGCCTATCCATAATTAATATAATACTTATATGTATTATTGCTTAAATAGGTGTTTAAATTTTACATACTCTGGATGATTTTAGCTTAAATTAGTTAAAAGCACAATTTAATTAAGACTGATGAGATGCTGAAAGAATGTATTTTGCTTCATACTTTGCCTTGATGATGTCACTCTATACAGTATTCATTTGCCAGTGGCAAATAAAAAAGTCAATAAATCCCTGTTTTCATCAACTACACTAATGAACTTCATTAGTTGATCATGTTATCAGTATAATTACTACAGACCACATTTTGCCCTTGGTTATTAACACAACACACTTCTGCAACTTATTTTTAGCAGAACTGCCTAAGAAGAGAAGAACTAAGTTTAGCTCTGGCAAATAAACTTGGCTCTTTTCTTTCTAGACTCAACGTCAAATCTTCCTGGAGATATTTAGAATATCCCATATACTCAGTTGCAATGATTTTTGCACTATACTTTGGGAACATTTTATTAGACTTCTTTATTTTGTTATAGCTGTTGTGTTGGCTATGGCTTTATAGGATACTGTTATGGGTTGAGCTGTATTCTCCAAAAAGATATGTTGAGGTCCTAGCCCTTGGTACCTGAGAATGTGACCTTGTTTGGAAACAGGGCCTTTACAGATATAAATTAAGATGAGGTCATACTGGAGTAGGTTGGACCCTTAATGTGATATGACTGGTGTCCTTACAAGAGAAGAGACACAAACAAACGTAGGAGGAGTGCCATGTGCTGACAGAAGCAGAGGTTGGAGTGATGCAGTGGCAAGCCAAGGAATGTCAAGGATTGACAGTGACCACCAGAATCTAGACAGAGGTGAAGAAGGATTCTATTGAGAGTCTCAGAGGGAACACGGCCCTGCTGACACCTTGATTTTGAACCTCTACCCTCTAGAACTGGGAGAGAATAAATTTCTATTGTTTTAAGCCACCCAGTTTGTATTACTTTGTTACAGCAACCTGAGGAAACTCATACAGATTTCCTACTGGAATTACTAATCATGATGGATTAACTACTTAGCTAGTGAGGAAGATGTGACCAGCTGTTCTCAGGGATAAATGGAAGGCTTAGAGGTCCAAGTGTTGTTTATTAGAAAAAAAAAAAAACCTTAAAAATTCAGTGAAAATTTTAATAGAGGATTAAGAATGGGGGTAGTGGGAAATAAGGGGGAAGAGATGGAGAGGAGATAGAAGTAAAATACAGAAATTTGAGCCAATCACCCAAGTGAAATATCCATTTCTGTGACTTTAAAATGTATGGGATTTAGCCTTCTTTTTTTTGATATGCCACTTTGAAAACTTTGAGTTTTTCATGCATTACATGGCACTAATGACAGAAACTACCCCACCAAAATACCACCACAAACCTCAGGTAAAATGAACCTAAAAGTAGAATCTACTTTTGATGTGACATGAGTGACAAATGATTATAAGTAATTTTAATGATTTACATATAATTTAAAGGGTCATATTGTAATATTAACAACTACACTAGAGAGTTTTGGATCACATTTAAAAATCACTTACATAAGTAGGTAGAACATTAAAGTGAGACCAGTGAGATATCAATGAGGGTCTTCAAAAAGTTCATAGAAAGATTTGCTTTATATTTTAATTCTATTTTTCCACAAACGTTTTGAAGACCCTTCGTATATATTTATATATAAATATACATATACATATATGTAAAATTTAATCATGTATTAGATTCAGAGATATATCTTAGGCTTTCTTATGATTCTACAAATAGTTGTCTGCTAGCTATGCTAGGAAGCCGGGAAACACTTAGAAACTCAATGTGTATAAGCAACCAAAAAAAAAAAAAACAAAAAACCCAAAAACCGAAATCATCACATTATATGATTCTTTCACCTTCTGTGCCAAAACTATAGCAGGCACGGTACCTAAGAGCTTTAGTTTACTCTTTGTAGATAGAGAATATAACAATCAAGAAACAGTCTTAAACATTGTTAAGGAAAGGCAGAAGGAAGAGAAACCTAAGCCTTTGCTAATTCATAGTTTCCTCTAATACAACGAAGCTGGTGTTAATGCAAACGGCTCTTGTGAGGGGACATGAGCTCGACAGGATTTGTGACTATGAAGTACTTTGGGACACTTTCAGAAAGGTTTAAGGACAAAGATGTTTCTTGGTACAACTTACATTATTATTGTTGACTGGTGGCAGTTATCTTTGAACTAGTATTACAAAGGAAAATCCTTACTGCCCGAGTAATCCCCCCACTGTGTTTCTGGATTTTATTGGCCTCAAGATTTTATGTGAGCAAAGAACAATCTCAACATGATGTAATTTTAATATATTTTTTTCCAAGCTATCAGAGGTGTTTTTCCCTATTAATTTCAACATGACAGAGACTGTAGTTTTCTTATTTTGTAGTGCTAAGGGAGAAATACCTCTGTCTTTTACTTTATGCTAGGTAGAGGAAAAGCATTTTTGGCAGTTAAAATAAATGAGGATGAGGTTTTTTTTTTTTTTTTTTTTTTTTTTTTTTTTGCCATTCCGACTTTCAAATCCTTTGGTGAAGAAGGTATGGCATCATTAAAATTTACTTGATTGATTTAGAGGTACTGCTGTTGGACATGGTAACAGTTCTGAACTTCAATTTTGATTTATTTGCTTGCTAGAGTGATAGCTATGAAGAATTCATATTTTACTTTAAGTGGAAATTGCTAACAGAAATAACTGCACTTTCGAATCTTTTTGAGATAATTTGGTTGCAATTTCACATTTGGATAACAGCATTAAGAGAGACGATTGCAATTTAAGGGAAGTGGTAAATATTTCTCTTTGAACTTTCTAAGAACTGAGAGCCTTTCTGTGAACCAACACATAGCTTGGCGTACGTAGGAAATCCAGGCACTTTCTATAGCAGAACAAGAAGGTTGACTTAGCTAGGAATTTACATTTCAATGTCATTTTATAAACCTATCAACATTCTCCTTTTTTCTTTTCATTTTGTTACTGTTTGTTTCCAAATCTTCCCTTCCCACGATTATGTCACACTTGATGTGTTAGAAGGAGCACAAGGCACTATAGCTTATGCCATGTTTATTGAAGGGCAGGCGGGAGTCTCCATGGTATAATTTGATGGGTTCTGAGAGGTCCCCTCTCACCCCAAATCTCTCTCTACCAGCTGGCCCTAGGGCTTTCAATCACCCCTGTATTCCTTTAGATTAAATCATTGTGTCTTCAGAAAATGTCTTTGAAAATAAATGTGTTACATGGGAGGGACACCCATTCTACAGCTTACTTGCCAAAGACCAAACCTCTGGAGAAATGAGCATAAAACATGAATCTTGACAGAGGAAAGGAGATAGAGAACAGATTGGATTATGGGTTGCTATTAGTACCTAACTGGTGAAGGAATCAAAGTGAGTGTTCCTGAGTCACCAGCATTCTGTGTGAGAATCCTAAATGCTTGGTGGGAATTTTTGAAGGAAGGCACTGAAAAAGGGAAAGGAAAATAGAAGAGTATGTTCTGTGCCATGAACACTTGTGGCACATTTAACAAAAATGTTTTCAATAATTCCAATGGAATGTTGGTGTGTATAATTTTTCTGAATTTGAATGAAGTTCATAGTGAAGTGCTGATAGCAGTCTTGGTTAGCTAGTAGGTACATCTAACCAACCACTCAGCATCTGCCTGTCAGCTGGACTTTTTTGTTTGTTCCTAGTACTACAGTCTAGAGTAACGTGAAGAGTTCTTTGAAAATATTCCCATTTAATTTGTGGTGTCAGAAAGTTTCCAGCACACATGTAACTCTGGAAGGAAATGTGATTTCAGAATAAGCCAGATGCATTTATAAACATTTCAAGACTGTGAGTTTCTTAAAGTTTCTGAGATAATAAAGAATATCAAGAATTGACTCCCTGGGAATCTAGGGTGTTATAAAGGTAAGTGAATATGTAAAGACATGTTCAATGTTTGAGTTTCTTTTCTCTATTTTCTTTTCCTTTCCCTTTCTTTCCTTCCCATGCACATCCTTCCTTCCTTCCCTTCCTCTCCCTCCCTCCCCCTCCCTCCTCCTTTGCTCTCTTTCTTTCTTCCTTATTTCCTTCTTTTTTTTTTCTCTTGAATAGTTATAGTGATATCAACCAGCTCAGGAAATTACGCTGCAATAAAGGCAGTTTTGGTGAATTCTTGCTTTTCTCTAATTCTCTCAAAAATATTTGTGAGGAGATTAAGTCAGTGCTAGTAGGAACATGAAAGAGAAACTTTACTTACCTTGACATTTTATAACCATTCCAATGCTATCACATTGAATCTATTTAAGTATTGACTGGTCAATTTTGCCAATAGTGAATTAATAAGCATTCATATTTCTTAGGTTATCAGAGAACCTAATCGGTTCTGTAGCCTAGCAGTGCTTTTTGCTTCTGCTTCTGTTACAGTTCAAAAAGAATATTTAAAAGATACCATGTTTACATTCTGATTTCTTGGTATTAGATCACTACTTATTTTGTTAGCATTCTGTCTTCGCAGTGTGTCGCATTCATTCATTAAACCCTTTTCCCAGCCTGGCCTCATTAACCTTGCTTTGTAGGTAAAGACAGACATGGAGGTCAATAGTTTTGGGGAATATTTTGTGCACTAAGTGCTACTGCTTGCTAATAAAGGTATTGAAAAAAAGGCAGCTTCATTTTCTTGTTTACCTTACCTGAAGTTAGGTCTCAATTATGCACCAGGGACTACATGCTGCAGTGAACTACTTTATAAGATGAGATATGATCTGGGAATACAGACTAACTTTAATTTTTATCTGAATAAATCACAGTAAATAAAGATGATAAATAAGTGTGTTGCCAAATTATAGAGATATGTGTGTTTTACCCATCACTGTATACATATGTATCTACATTTATATAATCGTGTTTGAGTTTTCATGCTACTACTACCTTGGGTCTTGCTTAGTGTGTAGAATTCAGAGGTTTTTTCAATCATTAGCTCCATTACTTTTACATAGGCAGTTTTAATAATTACCATCATGTTTTAAGGTATGTGCACATTTTCTTTCAGACAGATAAACTCCATTTTAAATGCTGGCAAACTCAGTAACTTGAAAGCTTTTAAATATCATCTATTGTCCAGGGCTTTCATGGTGCATTTCAACAAAGAGAATCTCTATGCTCACTCAATTTGCAAACATCTGGAGGAAAATAATGTGATAATTAGAAGGCGACATGGGTTCATCAAAAACAAATCATGCCAAACTAACTTAATTTCTTTCTTTGATTCTTTAACAAGCTGAGTGGGAACACAGTGGGGATTTTTATTATAGTAAGACACTCAATGTAGCTTTCTAACATTCTTAAAGGCCTAGGGAAAATGAAGATTAGAAAAAATGACTGGCTAATATAGGATGTCTTTGTAAAAAGGAGCAAGTAGTCATTATCTATCTATGGTTCAGTATATAGTTAGATAAGACTGTTAGGTAATTTTCATTTTATTCATTGTATTATCATTAAATATCTTAAGCTTTTGACATTGGTTATATATATATTTCTCATAGTTTTTCTTTAAAGGTAAGTGACTGTAGGGATTTGACTTTTTAAAAGTCACATGGGTAATTTTTTTTTCTAGAAAGAAGCCTATCTTGGCAAATCTTTCTCATTAGAAAATTATAAAAGTCACACACACATACACACATATAAATCACATACATTGGTTATAAACACACGTGTGTATATATATATATATATATATATATATATATATATATATACACACACATATGTAATAATCCATTATGTATATAATAATCCATAATCTCAGTTTCCATACACAATGAATATTGATAATTGTTCTTTTAGACTTATTTCTATTCATAATATGTATATTTTTACCAATGTGGAAATATACTATACTTACCATTTTTAAACTAATTTGTTTTAAACTGATTATTGTAAATATTATATTGTTAAGCATAGTCCCAAGTTAATAAATGTACTTTTACAGCCAATTACACAGCCAATAAGCTATAGAGCTAAGAGTTCAAATCCTCCTGTTAGCCACCGTGAACACTGCTTCCTGCAGGGACAGACAAGAGCAATTTTATTAAATAAATAATAAAATTATTTATTTTTAATTATTCATTTATTTATAAAATAAACAATAAAATTATTATCATAATAATAATTATTATTTATTTATAAAATAAATAATAAAATCATGACCATTATAATTATTATTTATTTATTAAAGAAATAATAAAATTATTTATTTTTATTTGTTTATTTATTTATTTTTACGATGTAGTTGATTTTCGTGGCCTTTACCAATTCCTCCATTGTTTCTAATAGCTGCATAGTATTCCAGTATCTAGACGTGCCATAATTTATTGACTCATCTCTTCCTGTTAGATAGATTGTATCTTGTTGTCTTTACTGTAAACCATGCTGCGATAGCAATACTTGTAGTTAAGTCTTTGTTTTTTTCATAAGACAAATGCCTAGACATTGTGTTATTGAGTCAAAAATATGAGTGTTATAAGAATTTAACGTTTTTAACTCTAATTGCCTTCCAAAAGGTTGAACCAGTTTACATTCCTGCTGGCTGTTTATGGGAGGAAGCTGTATATCTGTAGACATATACACACCCACATATATGTGTATATCTCTAAACGTGTGTATACATATACATATGTTTTTAAAGAAAAAGGGAGAGTTCCTCCTTGAGAAAAATAGAATTCACTGGGAAGCTTTAAATGATGAAAGTTGCCATAAATATTTAAGAAACTCTACGTTTTATTATGCAGCTGTGATGAGAGAATTCCAAAGTACAGCCTTAAATTGACTTCTCTCCTATTTTTTTTCTAAAGATTTATTAAAAGAAAAAAAGAGATTCACTTTATGGCAGTTATTGTTCTTATTGAACATTCTGAAATAAGAATTATTCTATGCTTCGAAGTGAAATTAAATTATATGTTTTAATATATTAAACAAACCAAGGTATTTTAAATGGTGTTTGAGATTAAACATTTTGTTTTGTGTTTTAATACTGCAGCAAATACAGTTTCTTAGCTTCTACTGTTAGGCGGCTCTGATTATCCATTTTTGTCCCTTCCTCACTCTTTCTTGTTGTGCCTCATTAAAATTTCAAATGAAGCCGTATGACGCTAATTGGAATTGTTTCTGTTGGGGGGAAATGTACACTGAGATGTGCCCAGAAATTCATCTGCATTTGAGCCCTGCTATTTGTTTGACACAATGGATTTTCAGGAATGGAATTTCAGGAGCTAAATCTTTAATAAAATTGCTATTGACTATCCCTGCAGGAGGCAGTGTGCCTGATGGCTAACAGGAGGGTTTGAACCCTTAGCTCTGTAGCTTATCGGCTGTGTAATTAACCTCTCTAAGTACATTTACTCATCGGAAAAGTGTAATGATACAAGCCTCTTAAAATTGTTGAGAGGATTTTTCAACATGATAATTTAAATAAAATTCCTGGGACCTAGTGCCTGGGACCTAGTGAGCTCTCAGTAAATGTTAGCCATTACTGCTATCTCTTGGTGATCCACACGTCTCTTGAATGGTAGGGCATAACCCTTCCTATATCCTTTGCCAAAAATCTGACTCTGCTTGCCCCAGATTATTGCATCATTTTGGAACAATTGTACCAAAATCTGTAAAATAACTGTTGTGTCAATATTTCTTCCCTTCCTCCTTTCTTATTTCCCTTTTAGCATTTATTGAGAACCAATGGTGTTCTATACTCTGCTAGGCACTGGAGAAGGAAAAATTGATACGATCATTTTCATGAGGGAGCTCGGAGAGCAGTGGAGGAGACAAATATTAATCAGAAACTTACACAAATAAATATAAATTTGCAAGGATGCCACATGCTACATAAATGACAGATACATGGATTATAAGAGCATATAGGAGATTGGAAAGACATCCTTGAGGAACTGAAACAGGGATATAAAGGATGTATAAGGGGTAAATAGGTGAAGAAGTTGTAGTATACCTTTCTCCCTATTTTTGCCTTTGCTCCCTTATAGTCTGTTCTCCACAAAACAGCCAGGGTGACCCCATTAAAATGAAAGTCAGATTACATTAGACTTCTGAACAGTTCTCTCCCATTGTGACTTCCCATCTCATTCAGAATGAATCTCATAGTCCCTACCTTGTCTTATAGGACCCTATGAGATTGGCCTCCTGCTACCTTTCTGACCTTTTCTCCCCCCACTCTCTTCTTATATACTTGTCTCCAGCCATATTTGTCTCCTTGCTATTCCTTAAACACACAGATAAATGCCACCTTTCAAGTTTTTATCTTACTATTCTCTGCCCAAAACACCCTTCCCCAGATATTCCACCTTATTAGTGAGCTCTTCCCTGATGATCCTATATAAAATAGCAACTCTGTCTCCATCAGCACTCCTTATTGCCTTTATACCATGTTTATCACTGTCTCCCATTTTATAAATTTACTTGTTTGTTTATTTTTTTCTTCCTCTCCATTCCTACTCAACTTGTTGAAAACTTGAAGGGTTTATTTTTACTGCTTAGGTTTCAGCTCCCACAATAGTGCCTTGAAGGTACTAGGCATTTATTCAATATTTGAGGAAAGAATGAAGGAAGAAGAGACATTGTGGCAGGAGCATGTAGGACAGAGAGAAGCACGTGCAAAGGCCCCAAGACAGGTGGAAGTATGCCAGCTAGGAGGAGCTGAGGGAAAAGCATTGCTGCTGTTGGACATAGTGAGCCAAAGAGAGTGTGGAGTGATAGAACCTAAAGAGGTGGGTAAGGACTGGATCCTGCTGTTGTTAAGAAATTTACCCAAAAAGCAAATGGAAGCTACTAAAATATTTTAAGCTGGGAGAGGGAGACCTGATTAGGTTTGTGTTAACAAACAAGCAAACAAACCCAGTCTGGCTAAAGTACAAATATCAGATTGGGGTGCAGGGCAGAGTGAATGTGGGTAGATCAATTAGGAAGCTGTTATGGTAGTTGTGCCAAGAGATGGTGGCAGCTTGGACCAGTGGCTTCAGTGAACTGGATGGGGAGTGGTTCTCAAGTGGAGCAACATTTTGACAATGTCTGGAAACATTTTTTATCGTTACAATTGTCGGGAAGGAATTGCTACTGGCATCTGGAAAGTAGAGTCCGGGGCACTGCAAACCATCCTACAATGCACAGCACAATCCTCTACAACAAAGAATTATCTAGCCCAATGTCTGTGGTGCTGAGGTTGAGAGACTGTTGCAGAGGCCCTTGATGTTGGAGTAGATATGAGAGTAAGGAGGCGTTATAAGTAACTCCTAGATTTGAGACATGCATAACTAAATGGATAAGAGTGTCACTCACTGGGGGGTTCTTCTGCTCGTAGGGAATCACTGATTTCTGTTTGTCCTGTATCTTATCTTTTCTTTGATATCAACAGCATTAGTGAAAAGACAGAATGGTTAGTCATGTTGTACTTTATGATTGGGATGTGAGAATTTTGCCATATTTTATGGTAGTGGTATGGAGGTTAAGAAACACAACATTTGGTTTGATATTTTTACTCAACTAACCGATCCCACTTAGTCACCTGACTATTTATATACAGTGGAGACGTGGCACTGATTCTCAGAGCAGGCTTGGTGAAAATAGTCATTGAATCCATCCTTTTGAGAGCATCAGCACTTTACTAACAGAACCTTGGATGTCCAACTAATGAGTGGCTAGGTAAAGGTAATTATATATTTTATACTTCATGTACAAGAGCCCAAACCACTTTCACATACATTTTTCCTTCACACTCTTTATGTGCTTGTGTTGGCAGGCAGAGGCTAAATTAGCTGTATTGTGTTATAGAGCAAACTTTCAGGAGCTGAGATATTCGTGAAGCTTAAATTTCACTTGCAAAGTAGGAGAGGAGCTAGAAACAAGGAATAAGGATTTAGCCTTTTGCTAACATATTGTTTTTCCCAGAAGTGTAATCACTGCATCATTCTTCCATTTTGAGGGCCTCCTGAGATTATACAAGATATTTAATCCAATATCTTTTATGTTGAATCTACGTAAGAAGAACTGGAGAATGTGCATCTTTTTCTGTTTTATTTGTTTGAATATATGCTACACACACTATCCAGAGCTTAAGTAATACCTAATTATGTGTGCCTGACTGTAGTTATCTGAACCTCAGTTCTTTCTCTTCTGCCACTGAATATTTTATGGCAAGAATCTGGTAGAAGAGAAAAATTGTAAAACTGAGATCTTTTCATTTTGTATCTTACTATCTTTAAATGGAAAAAGTTCAGTATGTACAAAAGAGGTGGTATCAATGAATTCCTGTGTCATCAACTGGTTATGTTCTCTTTGCAAAGGAAGTTGAGAACTTGAGCTTGGTTTTAGGATTGTGTTTGCCTTAGTGCCTTTGGTGAGCAGCTAGAGATTTGCCATGTGTTCATGGCATAGTTCTGAGGTAGCATGCATTTTGAAGGGCACTGATTTCTGTTTGGAAGAAATTAGTCTCTGTGTCTATCAGCCCTCCCTGTCCTGTCTCTTTGTTCAGATGGGCCACTAAATTTTCTATTACCCCCACTTAACTCCTGTAATTTGCTTCTATTTTCTTGTTAACATTTTGTTCCTGCTTAAGGGATGAGGTTTGTGATTATATGTCCATTGTGAACACTTTAGTAGAGTTTGGGTTAATCCTGCTTTTATTTTGTTTATGTTTTCTTAGGCAAACGATGCTCAATGCTCTTTCTTATATTCTTTATACTAATGGGATCAATAATTTAAGCCTTAATAAGTGTGCATATCCTGGCTGACCTCATTCTACCCAGATACCATGTGCTGCCGTGTTATGCTGTGCTGAAATACTGACTCTCTTAGTACTTAGGGCAGCTGGGGTAGCCATTGACCCCTAGCTGTAAGCAGCCTTCTTACCTCAATGTAACATAGAACTACTATAATCTTCTGTGTACATGACATCGGAAAAGCCCAGAAGCACAGTCCTAGCATATAATGGAAGAAGAGAGACCAGCTTATGTCACTGGATGAGTTTTTTTTTTTTTTTTTTAAAGATTACTAGGTGCATAATAGTCCTAGAAATATGAGTCCTGGAAGTGCTTCCGAAGTATCCATTCACCTACTTCTGATATCTGTATCCATTTCCCTTTAAGGAACCACCCCTCCCTCTTTTAATCTCTAAATTTGAATTTCTCATCTGTATGGTTATTTGTTCAATGATCTGTCAATAAGTCAGATAAACATTTATTGAATACCTATTATGTGGGATTATATGCTAATATAAAATAATAACTTCATATGAACCCTACACAAATGGGATGTAAAATATGATTGAGGACAAGATGAGAAGTTATATAATAGTACATGAAATGTCATACAATACAAATTATGAGAAATCTATGAGAAATTGTTAAATGATTGTTTTGAGGCAGTACATAATTAATTGCCAAATGAATGATATGCTATGAATATTAAGAACTATGAGTTCAGAGGAAAGAAACTATTGTAGGTGCTGAAGTGGTTTGGATAAGCTTCATGAAGCAAGTATTTGAACTGAGTCTTGAAGGAAGGACTCAGAGAGGTATAGTTGTCCTGAAATCAGAAGGAGTAACAGCAGAGAGGTAAGGAAGTACGTGGTGTATTCCAGGGAACAGTTTGTCTGGAACCAAGATTTTAATAGGGGGACAGTTAGGGATGAAACCATAGAAGTGGGTCAGGACCAGTTTGGGATCTTAAAAGGAAAATCAAAGGGCCTGGATTTTATGATGCAGGAGGAATGGCAGTGGGGGGTTACTGATGCAGAGGTCTGGGAACAGGGAGGATTTTAGGAGAGGAAATAAAACACGAGGAGAGTAGAGATAAAGATTCATTTGGTATATAAAAGACTGGGAAAATAAGATAAAATAAAAAACTTAAATTGGAAAGTATTGGCTCCCCACAGCCCCCAAAAATTTTAAGGGAAAGAGGAGAAAAAAAAAAGACCTTTCAAGGAAACAATCAAACAAATTCAAGTTATCTGACATTCTCTAAGACAAAGTATTTTCTTGATTTCTCTGTTAGTTCACTATTGGAAAATACAAATACAACTGATTTGGGGACATTTATTTTGTATCCTGCAATGTTACTGAAATTATTAACCAGCTCTAGGAGTTCTTTGATAGAGTCTTTAGGTTTTTCTTTATATAGTATCATGTCATCTGCAGAAAGGGACAGTTTGACTTCATCTTTTCCAGTCTGGATGCCCTTTATTTCTTTCTCTTGCCTGATTGCTCTGGCTAGTACCTCAAGCACTATGTTAAATAGAAGTGGTAAGAGTGGGCATCCTTGTCTTGTTCCTGTTCTTAAGGAAAAAGCCTTCAGTTTTTCCTCATTCAGAATGATACTGGCAGTGGGCTTGTCATAGACGGCTTTTCTTGTGTTGAGATACTTTCCTAAGATAAAGTAAATTGTCATGAAAAATAAACAGGAAGGACAGAAATAAAAAGATCAAAGAAACAAAATAATTAAATAAAACTCCAACTTGTGAACCGTGAGTGAATCATAGTTAAAAACAAACCAAAACAAAACGCAACCATAAAAGTCACTTGAGGGGCCAGTGGGACTATTTGAATGTGGACTGGAATTTAGATAATATTAGTGGATTGTCGTTAATTTTTAGTTATGAGCATGATTTTCTGTTAATGTAAGAGAAAGTTCTTATTATTAGAGATGTATGCTGAGAAGTCTCATGATATCTGCCTCTTCTTTTCAAATTGCTCTGCAAAATATAATGTATGCATAGCTGCATCTTTATATATTCCTATCTATATCTATGTCTATATTTATGTCCATATTCATAACCAGACCTATACCCATAGTCATCCCTATCTCTATCTCTATCCCTATAACTAGATCCAGATCCAGGTATAAAAGAGCAAATGTGGCATAATGTTAAAAATGATTGAATCTAGTTTGTGGGTATACAGGTGAGCAGTATACTGTTCTTTCAAGTTTTTGTTATGGTGAAGATTTTTATAATAATAATTGAGCTAGAGGGAAGGGGGAGAACTAGGTCAGCCTTGGAGCCTAAAGCAGAAGCAGTAGGAGTGGGAAAGAGGGAGCAGATGTGCAGGGATAATTGCCAGCACTGAGCGAGTTGTTTAACCCAAAGCATCTGAGGAGCCTCTTAAACGTGCGTCTGTGCAGTAAAGCCTTGCTGACTGGATGTGGTCACATTTTGCATAGAGACAGGAAAGTTGTTAGGGAAAGTAGGTTTGGGGGAGAGAGTGTATTCAGTTTCAAGTGAACTTGAGCTTTCCAGTTGAACACTTGCTGGAGGAGATGGCCCAGGCTCTGAGGAGATCTGGGCTGGAGCTGTCACTTTGGCAGTCAGTCACAGAGGATGGCAGCTGGTCTCATGGAAATGGATGAAAGGTACAAGCAAAGAAGGACACAAAAGGAACACTGAGAAGAACCTTATGAAATGTCCATACTTAGGTGGTGGGAAAGAGAAACGATGCCAGCAATTAGACAGAGCAGGCCACACTAGAAGGAAGAAGGTAGTGTCACATGGAGAAACTGAGGCAGGACCCACACACAGTAGGCACTCCATACCTCTTTTTGAACCGATGTAGGAATGCAGTTTTACAAAGGAGTGAACGTCCTCAAAGTAAAAGGATACAGAGAAGCCAAGAAAACTGCAGAATGAATAAAAGGCATTTGGGACTGGTAGTGAGGAGATTATTTTTAACTCAAACTAGCAGTTCGTTAGTGTCTGTTGCAATGGTTCATTGGGGAAGCAAGTCAGCCTCAGGAAAAGGAGAGAATGAGTTGAGCAACACTCTTCAGTGCAACTTGGGGATAGGAAGACCTGGAGCCAAGTCATGCCTCTTTACTCATAAAAGACTTTCCTAGACTTCAATGTTCATTTCTCTAAAAAAAGTGGGGTGGATGAAGTGATGCTCAACATTTCTTCCAACACTCACATTCCACTGGTCCTTCTGCTGTTAAAAAAAGAAAAGTATTTAGACAGGACGGTCCTAATTCATATTATAATGTCATTTTAAGTTTCCTGTGTGTCACAATTGCTTTGGCTATTGAAACCATATGTAGAAATAAATATTTTACTCTCTTTTTTGCAATCTCATTGATTTATAATTAAATTATTGAAATGGTCAGTACATGCACCTACACAACATTTTGACATAAACAAAAGTAAGTTGGCTAAATAGCAAAATGATGTTTTAGTTTTCTTTTTATTTCCAATTTCAAAGTTTTTTTCTTTAAGAGCTGAGGAACTGTCATAACAGGTTGCTATGCATTAGTACCTATTTCTAGTAGGAAGTTAAGGGGAAGACTAACTTAAACTCTACCATTTCCCTACTCCGTTATCAACTTTTCTACATCCTATTAGGTCCAAATATGCAGAAAAGAATTGTACAGATGGTACTATTCTGCTTAAATGACAAACCTGGACTGATAAATGCTTTCCCTGGTCAATTAACCCCTGCCAAAGCTCTCAGTGACTAAAAGAAATGCTGTGGAACACAGTCTCAAGTAGACTATAAAATATACGATTACAGATCTTTTGAAGAGGATAGTGTTCCAATAGAAATCTACCAACTCCTTTTAACTCTGTGGTTCCCTTTTTTTCAGAACATTTACCAGAGGCTTGTGCAGAAACTGGCTCATCACCAGTTTTCTTAACAAAGCTTTCAGATCTCTGTTATCACAAAAAGAGATAAAAAGTCTGAAATCTTCCTTGTGACTCAGACATTATCTGTTATCCTAGAACAATGTCAAGCTAAAGATTTTTGGGAAGGATTTTGGCAAAGTGCAATTGTAGATTAACCCACAGCATTCCATTAGATAAGTCACATAATGGGCAGGAGGACAGGGGTTTAAACAATGAGTCAGAGGCCTGAGATTTGATCTTGAGATGACTGATTTTCTGTATGACCTTCGATTAGTTACATAATCTTCTTTTGGTCTGTGAATCAGCTATCTGATTTGTGATATATGGACACTTATTTTCTGTTGGCTGGTTTAGGACTATAGGAAATGCAAGATACTATTATTTCTCATGTTTGGGGGAGATTCATTCTTCTTTGCATTTCTCTTAAGGGACCTCTTTCTCCTTAAGCCTGTAGACTTCACTGTCAAACAAAGGATGTGTTAAATCTGATGAGGAAAGTCAATCCTGGGAAGAGGGAGAACATTTTGGTAAGGAAAGTGCTGACCTCCATATCACAGTGAACATGATGCAGCATGGTTGGACATGCATAGCGGGCTATGTGTCTTTGGGTCCTAGTCTCTGTTGCAATCTACAACTTTGTTGAACTTCTTAGACTGTAATTCTGATGTTTCAATAGAATATACCCTTTGTCATGTGGTTTACTATTTTTGGGTCAACTTTTATTACTTTTCTTACTCCAGGTCTTTCTGCTGAGAGTGACTTGCTCCCTAGCTTAGACACCATACCTTTTTCACTGCCCTACAGGACTCTTTACCAAGCACTTGCATTTCCATCCTTTTCTTTTAAACGTCTCTTTACAATGACTGATAAAGATAGGCTTCATTAGTATACACCGCTAATATTTGTGCTAATATTATGCTGAAGTTTAAGGTGTCAGGTCATATGAAACCAAAGTGTTCATTATTTATTTATTCTGCAAATTGAATATGCTGCGTACAGCCCATCATGATCTAGATCATGATAATGTCTTTTGCTATCTGTACTGGCATGCACCACTCAGATTTTATGCTTTAATAACAGCAAATTAGCAATTCTCCAGATGTGATGTGGTATTTATCACCTCGAAGACATTATTCACACTTCCTTTATTCTTGGGACACTTTTTCCCATACTCTGCCTACTTAACTTCTGTTCATCCCATACAACCCTGCTCAGACTTCCTTTTCCCAGGTTATCCTTCCAGACCTCTTCACTCCTTTCTGCAACTGGGCAAAGGGCTCATTCTCTTAATACCCTGTGAATACCTTTGACTTTATACCCCTCACCTTGTTTATACTTCTGTTTATGTATATTATCTATATTAGACAATGATCTCATTGAGATTATTCTAATATTCTGCCTTGTGTTTGGCACACAGTAAATAATCAATACATGTTTAAGTCAATTGACCTACTGGAAGGAGGAGTAAAATATCAGATTCATGCAGATTTTCACGTACACTTTGTGTCCAACAAATATTATTTGGGTAGCTGAGGACTCATGAGTGACCTTGGGCAAGGTAACAAGGGACTGTTCATTGGATAAATGAGGCAGGATAAGAAGCCACTTTTTAGTCTAGAAATAAAGGCCATATGTAGATAGGCAATTCTGTTTGGGAGGAGGAAATGGACTTAGGGGAAATTGGTAATGAAATAAGTTTCTAATTATGTGGTATATTCTTCAGCTAATATCTCATATAAAACAAAGAAGAGACTTCCAGGCCTTCAATGCTTTGAGTTGCTATGGCAGCAGCTCCATCATTCTTGGCTCTTTGAGTAGCAGGATTGCAGGGGAGAATGGCCTGACACTAGTAGGCAGATTGCCAAGGGGCTGGGAGAGGTTACTGAAGCATTTTATTACTGACACTGAAGAAATGATTATAGATCTTGAAGCAGGAGAACCTACCATACCGTGGCAATGAGATTCATTGGTTTCCAGAGAGTTGCATTTTGACTTTTAAAAGGAGATTTTTAAAAATGATAGTCAAATGCACTTCAATGGATTAAAAAGAATAACCATTTTAAAAGCAGAAGGGTAGAAGCTGCTAAAGAGTGTATTCAAATCCTTGCTTCTTAGCAACCAGACCAGATTTCACCCATAAAAGAAAGCTAGAGCTGCAATAATAATAATAAAAAAGCCTCTTTGGTTCACTAGAGAATATAAAGGCATATTAGAGAAAAAGAACCACTTTGAGATCTGTGGATGAAAGGCACTGCATGGGTATAAAGTAAGTTATAAAAAAGGAAGGACAGGGAGGAAGCAATGTCTAGACTGAGTAGGTTATCTTGGGTACATATGAGAATAATTGCCAAAGTCACAATGAGAGGAGATCACGACAAGCAGAATCATTAGAGTGTTCAGAAGATAGTATTATTTTTAAACATAATAGGTACAATTTCTCACCTAAATCAAAGCAAGGGACATGTAGAGGGAGAATATGTGGATGACTTGGTAACTTGATAATATTTCCTCAGAAGGTTTTCAAAGTGAAAAGAGATGAAAGGGTGCAAATAAAAACGTCACTAATGTGTTACAGAGTCCCATGTCATCTGTCTTCAGACACAGTTTCACTGAAATTCTACACAAGTCCTTAGTTCTTAGTAATTCAACCAGGTGGGAAACATTTTCTCTAAATTAACTGAGGCCTTTTTGTCTAGAGATAAAGAACTGTGGGGTATGGAAGAAATGATTCTATTCATATACCAAAAACAGTGCATAGATTATCTTTAGGAAGGTTCAACTATATTCTTGAGTAGTATACAAAAAGCCTAATGTGTTTGAAAGAAAAGAAGTGTAAATAAATGTTTTCTGGATAAGTGAAGAACCAAAGTTTGGAACTAGAATGTATAAATTTCGTGGAGATTTGGTGCTGGTTTGAACAGACGGTGGTGCAGTTGTTATCCGCTGAGGTTATTTTATGAAGGCTGATTTTCCCTTGAAGCCAGACCCCATATGGGGTGGGGATGACTGACGAAAGCTTCATATATCTCCCTATCATTAGGCTAATGAGATTGGTCAAGGCCACATGCATTCTAATTCTTGGCAAAATTCAAGAAAAATCTAGCAAACCAGCCTAATAACTGTGCTGTTTTTGGAAAGGAGTAAAAGAAATAAGAAGTGAATAAAAACATGTCTTCAAGTACATGAAGTTCCATTTCAGAAATACTGCTGCACTGTCAAAATGATTCTAAGATAGGTTACTATTTACCCACATTGTTGTAAAATTTTATGATCACAGAAGCAATTTTAACGAGATATCTATGGACATCCAATATGTAAACTTAACATATTATGCAACATGTATTTCTTAAGCATTCCTTTTGTACATAGAAGTTTCCAGTTTTTAAAGTCAAGAGTTTGAAAATTATGTTGTATGAACATTGAAAATAGCTTAGTTCTGGAAAGGTTATTCTCAAACTGAGACCAACGTTTGGAATTTATAGCCAATTTATAACTGCTAAGAAAGTTGAATTGGTAGGAGCCGTAATGAATGCTTCCTGATAAGAGGCTTATAATAACTCGTGCAGTTGGGGTAGATATTGTTTTTAAAATCTTTGGGTAGGTTTTCATAGCTGCTTAAAAGTAATGCAAACTCATTTTAACTTTGGTGTATTAAAATAATATTACAGGCTGTTATGTGGATAATTCATTGAAATTACTGAAATCGTCTTTGTATTTGTAGGCAATAACTACATAGTATCATCTATAAAGTAGAGGCCACTCAGTGAAAAATGTTCAGATAGCTGTCCAAACACCGAAGTTATGACACAGTGCAGAGCAACACACAGTAATAGATGAAGTACCATCTGCAGTATATTACAAATGAGTCAGTTTAAAGCCTTGTGTGGGACTCTCTAAATACAGTTGTAGCTACACAGACAAAGTAAAGTGTAGAGTTTAGGAATTATCTGGTGCATCTATCAGCTTAGGCAGCCACTGTGGATAATTCAGGTCCTGCAAAACCATTTGCCTCTGTGAGAATTGGATATTCTTGGCCTGAATATCTTATATAATGGATTTAAATTTATATATTTCTTCTCTTGATTTGGTTGTACTGTGTTAAAGAAGCCAATATGGGTGGGTTTGTGAATATTTCCTTCCCCCACATTTTACCTCTAGGTCTTAGGAAAAAATATACTATTAACTTTGCTGGAACAACTCATGTTGTAAGGCTTACTGATGGTAGCTCAGTAGCATCACATCGAAAAAAATATGATGATAATAGATTCAATCGGAGGGTGACATTATAGTGCTGGGTCCTGTGCTCATTAAGAGACTTACGTAGAAAGTCATTCCTACTAAGAAATTTTCTAAAATTATAAGGGTTGAGTTAAAGTCAATCCAATACTAAATGAAAAGCCAATTGAAGAATTAAAGCTATACAGTGTTTTATAATTCCTCACTGTTTTCAAGGCATTTAACAATGTGTTTCAGATGAGATGCTTTGTATCTCCATGAGTGCTCCAAGATTTGGCCAAAGAAACCAAAAACAAATATTCTCAGAAAGCAACACAAACAGTACTATAGGTAGTTTGTCATAGCATTTATAGAAATATTTTACCAGTATATAAATAATAAAGCCCATCATTTAACATTCTTAGTAAGTTGTCATTTTATAAGGAAAATAAATATATACAATCTAGTTAAAAGTATTGAACTAATTTTTATGTCTTGAATTTTCCAATTCTCCTTTTGCCTATGATATTAATGAGCCAAACAAAGTAAAAATATTAAGGATTATGCACAATTTGACCTCACTTTATTATTTGAAGTACAAATGCAGGGATTTTCTTCTAGCATGGCATCATTAATAGGATTAGCCCTTTTATAACTTTTACTTTCAACTACGTACTTTGTTTTGATTTGGCATTTTGTTTGTAGTATGCCCATGAAATTACCACTCACAAACACTTTAACATTTGTCAGCGATCACAAGGTTAACAGTACTCAGATGCTGTGGTCAACATCCAGAGGGCTACGGATTATTGGATATTCCAGGTGTTAACTTACTTTAATTTTTAAAATTTTATCCTAGTCTTTAATTTCCAACATTGTCTTATTAGAAGTAAGTTACATCTTACAACTGTTGTTAGGACATGACATTGAAATCTGTAATTTAATTTTAATGTGTTTTTATTTTATTTCAAATGTATTTGGTCATGATGAGTATTGCATTCTTCATGGTAAAAATGTCCTCAGTGTACTGATATGGCAGAGGACACTGTTATTCATGTGTAAAGTATTCTTTACTACACCCGGAAGTATCTACAATACTGATAAAGAGTTAGGGACTCGCATAAGCTCAGCTCTGAGACCTTATGTCTGCCATTCAGGGAGCTGCCATCAGACGGCTGTGGCAACTTGAAAATTGCTTTGTACTTCCTTTTTTTCTCCAGGGACAGGTGGCTGGGGAGCAGGGATTTACTCAATTCAAATTTCCTGTCCTGTAAGTAATCTTTTTATTTAAAATAAAGATATTGAACAAAGAAAATCTCTTTATGATGACTAAGCTACGAATTTTAGCTTGAAGGGGGATTGAAGATATAAAACATCTCATGACTTGTCCAGTGGAATTTTCTCCCAACATTGTATTTATTAAGGTTGCTGTTACTTCTGTCCTGGTGTCCTAGATTCCATCGTTCACCTGTTCACATGCAAGTCTCTATATAACTTTATGTCTTTAGATCGTTTTCTCTGATAGCTTCATTTCTTGCTACTTAAGGCTTGCTTGTCAGAGGTGAGTGGGACATCAGTCACTTCAGGTTTTAGCCTTTGTTTTTCTCACTTATATGCTCCTGTTTCCCAAATGTAGAAGCTGGAACAATGACTGCAGCATGGAATCTCTCTGTTCTTGATTTCCTTAGGATTCTTTTGAACTAGAAACCACCTTCCTCAAAGATGACAGCTCTGTGACCATCTTCTTGCAAGTTAACACACTGTTGTCTTAATTCACTCTCAAACCTCCCCTCCCATGGGATAGATTCCATTGTGTAGACTTAGAATCATAAAGTAGGGCTCTGAAGGCTCCAGTTTGTTAGGAGATTTCTAATACACCTTTCTGGAATGTTTTTTGAATCACAGTCTACTTAGATAAGCATTCCAGTAGATCAAGTACCTAGTGATAAAAAGGAAACATGACAAATATATTTGGGGCAGATTTTTTATTGCTCTGTGCAATATTATGTCACTTCAGCCATAGAAGTATAAATGGTTCTTTTTTCAAATTGCAATAAATTGATGTGTCTAGTGTGTGAAAGACTAGTTAATAAAATTTTGCAGACATTATCCATGATGCATCCATGTACTTCTACATGAAACCAAACAATTCATATAAAATCAGTTTTAATGATGAAGTTAATATAATTATAAAGCATTAATAAAATTAGAATAACAGCAAGAGAAAGCTGCAGTCAAATCAAGACATCCCTTATTGATGATCTGACAACAAAGCTTTTTTTTCTAAAATTCCAGGGATGTGAAAACACATGCACATTTTACCCCAGTGTTGTATGACAACCAGATATCTTAGGATACTGAATTTCAGCCTTAGTAAGATCTAGTAATGTGCTAACATTCATTTATAAACCCCAGACTTTAGAAACACTTAACAAATTACTTAATAGGGTATTCAGTATCCCTTAATAATTTGTAAAAAAGAAACTGCCAGTCAATTACTCATAAGAAATGAAGAACATGCTTGTAATTTTTATATAGTCCCTGGCTCATCAAGCTGACCCTTGTGTGAGCTGACAACAATGCACTTGTCTGACAATCACTGCTTTAGTAGAGACCTCTTTCTGCAGATGAAAAGACTGAGGTCTGCAGAAGGAAATTGGCTTGTCAGTTGTACTAAAGTTAAATGTGTTTCTATTTTTTGTATAAAGTATTTGCTTAAGAATTTGAACTCCTAAATTATATGCTGGGCTAGTTGCCTTATTCATTAACAAGCCTTTGCTTAAGAGCATCTGTAAATAGGGATTTCTCCCCTCTGTGAGGCCATCTAGTCCCTTATAGGGTAATTCTGAGTATTCGAAAGTTGGGTCTGATGTTAGGATGAAATCAGTCTCATGATAACTTCTATTTTTGTTTTTTCATTTCCTGGATAAGGATAAAGTTTGTAATTTTGCTATCACACTTGTCTGAGTGTTTCAGGCCTATGATAGAGCCACACTGCATTAATTTACAAAATAATAGTAATGAAATTCTTTGGAGTCAATTCTTTCTTCTGCAGTTATCTGCACTATAGAGATTGTCCTGAAAATTCTTTCTAAAGAGAGCATTCTCACTTTCCTATGTGATCTGCTTTGAGATGGAAATGGCCTAAGAAATGATAGGGTTTTTATCTATCTGCTTACCTATTAGGAAAGCATGTGGAAGAGCTCCTCTCTGGCCCAAATCTCTGACAATTTTCTCAAGAGTATGTATCAAGAATTTCAGAATTCAGAAATTCCAACTCTTTCAGGCAGTTTTGAAGTACTTGCCAGTGGCGGTTGGCCAATTTGGGGATCTGAACTTGTGACCTTGGTGTTGTAAGGCTACCCTCTAACCAATTGAGCTCACTGGTCAGCCCTTATTTATTTATTTATTTATTTCCTTTTTGTCTTTTTTTGTGACCAGTAACGGGATTGCAACCCTCAGTGTCGCGCCCGTACCGTGACCGGCAACAGGATCGCAACCCTCGGTGTCGCGCCCACACCGCGCTCAACCAGTGAGTGGACCGGTCTCTATATGGGATCCGAACCCTTGGCAGGAGCACCGCCGCACTCCCAAGCGCCGCACTCTACCGAGTGCGTCACCGGGCCAGCCCCAGCCCTTAGTTTTGAAGTAATTGAATAAATACTAATTTTTAAATAACTTTCCACTGTGTGTAGAAAGAACTCTTTGGCTTCCCACCGTAGACATATTGCTGGAAGCACAAACAGTATTTTGAGGATGCAGAAATAATATTGGAAATTAAAAAAAAAATAGTGATTTGTAATCATTTTTCTCAAAATCAGTCTGGAGGTCTTATCTGTCTGAAGTGGTCAACCAGTAGGCAATTTTTCAAGAGGCAGCCTGAAGTGCTGAATAAGACTTGTGGATAGGGAAAAATGCTATGTCATTGTGGTAGATTAAGCTGGGAGCCTGAGTGCTATATGTATTTCTTCAAAGGTTATGGGAATGACAGCTATTAGCAGGCTGAAGGTACAATTCTTTAAGAACTAACACACAGCAATCTTTGTTGCTTTTCCCCTAAAATCTCACATCACATTCTATTTGGTTAGACAGCTATTGAACTCAAAAGAACTTCAGAGTTTCTTTCAAGTTTCTTTTTCTACCTTTTTCTTTTTGGTGTTATAAATACATTCAGTCTCTTGGGCACCATTTGAATTATTCTATTAAATTCTGTAAGATCTTAGTGACTGGTTACTGGAATTTCCCCCATTATCAAGACCACTGTTAAATCTTAATGGCAATGCCATGGTCATGTAAAAAGAGAATAAAGACATATCAAGATAGATAATTTGGATGAAGAATCATTACTCAGTTATTCGCCAGAAGGTTGGAGAGTGACCATAACAACATTGGGTTTAAATACATTTGAAGTATTTTACTTAAAAAGAAAATGTAAGGAACAAATCAACACACTTGAAAAACATATTTCATTTTACTAGATTGTTTTTTGAAGGCATTTGCCTTAAGTCTTTAATCAATTGAAAAATAGAACAGATTTTTAATTTTTTATTTACAATTAAAAAAATTGTGGTCCAACTGAAGTTAGAATATGCACACTTGAGTAGTTTGCCCAATTGTTTCTGTTAACAGAAACAATTGAATGTGTATTAATTTTACCTTTTATTTATAGAAGAAAAGTGCTGTTCTTTGAGAGAGAGAAAGAGTCTAGGGAATATGATGCTTAAAAGTAATTCTTACTATACCCCTTGAAGGTCACTTTATCTATCCAAGGGTAAATCTTTTCTTTCTCTCTTTTATTTTTTATTGAAGTTGGACTGCAGCCTGCATAGACTTTCTTTTTCCTTTAAAGATATCGTTTTCTGCCTAATTGTGCCCAGCTTCATTTACACCCTGAAAAGGATTGTGTTTGAGCTTACAGACTCAGGAGAATTTCACTCAATAGCAAACTCCAGCAACAGCCCTCTGGGATGTCTGAGTAAATGCAAGTGAAAGCTCCCTGTGTTTGTTTCTGTGTTCCCATTAAACAAAAGTTTAACTCAGGACAGTATGGGAATATTTAAAGAAATTTATCTGTAGAACTGTCTTCCAGATAAGACCCAAAAAATGCTTTTGGCCTGCAAAAGTGTTCATCGGTCAGCAGAATTTCCAATAGTGCCTCTGATGTTTTCAAGCCACCTTCTCCCCATATTAATAGGTAAAGGAACTACAAGCATCTGCCTGCAGCAGATAATGATATTCTTTTAAAACTTTCCATAAAACCTTAATAGCAAAGGATTAAAAAGAAAAGGGCAAATCAAGGATAGCAAATTGATTTCAATTCTAATGAAATGTCCATTCCAATCAATTAGTGAATGTGGCATTGTGCGTAAGCTAGGGGGGATGATGAGAACATATCTGTGTTCACTGGGAAAGCGTGCTGTCGTCAATTTTTGATGTCTGCCGTGGACATGGGAAAGCAAGTGATGGTGTGCGCTATACTTGTACATGTGTTCTACGTCTAGCATAAATCCTCAGCATCAGGTTTGTTCTCTTAGTTTTGTCTGCTTATGCCCAAATTAAGCTCAATTAATCAGCATCTAAGGCCATTGATTAATTAATTCATTAATTAGTGAAATGTTAAAATATGAGCAGGTTCTGAACCAAAGGTTCAAAATCAGGCCAACTTTGCTTCAAGTTCCAGAATGAGGGGTATTGCTTTGATCTTTATGACCTCAACCTACTACGTGTTACAGTTCTGATTGAACAGCCTGACTTCCTCTTCTTGGGAACCCTGTGCATGGTATGACAATGTTTTTGTTTTGATCTATCCTGTCCTTCCAGGAAACAGAGTTAAGGCACAGACTATAGACATGTGGTCAGATTTTGCACATAAACCAAGAAAGTCCCAGGACCTTTGCCTTTTGTACAGTTATAATCCTTTGAACCTATGTCTCTCACACCTACCGCCCCTCACACCTCCTGTCCCTCACCTTGCCTGCTGCTGGGACTGACTCCTACTTCCTGGTCTGGCCAGTGAGGCTGAACTGTCCCTGATTAACTTGTTTTCACCACAACTGATCTGCTGCTCTAACAGCTCCTTTTTGTTTAGATACTGTGTTTAGATGTAGAAATAACTTTTAGGCTTTGAGCTATTCTGGCCTTTAATTTGTGGAATGAACTCACAATATTACACATGCTTTTCAGCTTTATTGAATTCGTTGCTGACATAGAGATTGATATTTCTATTAGATATGTGGGTTAAGACAGAAAATAAATAAGTTGTCCAACTGGGTAAATGCACCGATAGGAGGAACTCGGTGATACGATATAAAGCAAATCAAAGGAATTTGTTTTAAATGTGATATTGGGTTTTAAAAACATGCATTGAACAAGCTCAGCGTACACCTGAAATAGAAATCCCAGTCTAGACGATCAAATTAAATAAGACAAACTTCTCCAAAAATGAAAAGTCGGCTGAAGAAAATTGGAGAATTGAATGTAAAAATGGATACAGTGCAGGTGGCCATTACTTTAAAAAGAAATAACTCCAACTTGTGGCGATGGAGATGAAGAACCTGGAGAGAAGAATGCTGATCTACTGAAGCAGATGGTCCAAACAAACACTAGCTAGGAAAACAAAGCAGCGGATCTGGGAGGAAAGCCAACATCTACAATGGACTAATAAAAGGGAACAAGCACCTCGGCAACCGTGTCCAGCAGCGAGGAACCAAATTGGCACTGCTCAGCTCATTGTCTCGGGCATATCAGAAAAAGCAGAGGGTCCACCAGTCTGTAGATGCTTCTATTCACTGTGGACCAGCAATCACTGGAGAGAATTAGCAACTTCCCTGTGCCAGAAAAGCTCTTGAGGTTTGCATATTAGCCACTGCTGGTGCTATTCTTATTTAAATTTATCAGTAAACCAAAGAATTATGTAAGATATATTGAGAGGTGTAATCTACAGCAGGAACATTTATGGAAGAGAATGAGGACAATGAATGAATGGCTTATTTAGTGATCGATTGTTGTATCACATTTTTCATAAGTAGTTGTGTTTTGGGCTAGATAATAAACACTTAGAAGGGCCCTTAAGAGGGAGTGAGAAGAGTATGTTAAAAAAATCCCTTGCTCTGTCTGTCCAGTGCTGTGCATTTCAATTCAGTGAATTATTATTTTATTTAATATTTCCATAGTATAATTTTAACAATGGATCCTATAGTTAATTCTATGTGATAATTCATAATATAACCAGTCTTGACTACGTTATTCTTTACCTGTTGCAATTTATGTATTGCTCATATTTTACGATCACCAGATAGTGATTGGAATATTTGGAGACAGCCAGACGCGGGCTTGAATTACCTGTTAACTTTCTGTGTGAACTTTGACAAGTTCCTCAGCCTCTCTAACCCTCAATTCCCTGAACTGAGGATAATAATTCTTACTTCATAAATATGTTGGAAGTATGAAATGAGATGTATGTAAAGTGCTTAGTATAGTTTCTGACATAGAACAAGCAGTCATAACTATTAACATTTTTTTTTTCAGTTGGTGTTACATATACGAGAGGTCTTCAAAAATTTCATGGAAAGATATGTATTATCTCTTAATTTCATGTTTCCACAAGCTTTTGAAGTAATTGTGCAAAAAAGAATATAAACTAAAAATAAAACGTCTAGTAACTAAGTAATAATGTAATTAATACTTTGAGAGTTATGACCTTCTTAATATCACATTATCAAACTTCAGATCTGTCTAAAACTGTTTTAATTCACAGGAGAATTCCTCATATCTCCATTTACCCAGATAGATGTAGCTCTCAGACTATTCTTTTTCTAAATTAAAACAGTTTTATTTATTTATTTATTTATTTATTTAACCACAAAAATTCCTTGAACTATTTAAGTCAAGTGAACGATAAGATGTGGTGGGGGAGAGTAGGAGGTGGAGAGGAACGGGTAAAGGGGCATGAAAATCAAGCACAGTGTATTTCAAGAAATAAAATAAAATAAATACTAAGATGTAAAAAGAAAGTGCAGCAAGCTCTGAACAACTGGAACCATTAAAAAGAGTGTTAAAATAATAACAAAAATATGGTATAGACCCTAATTAAAATTAAATATCATTAATAAAAAATGGAAACAATCACACACAAAAAACAGTTTAGAACCTCATATTGAGACAATAACTCTTTGAGGTATGTCAAAAACAATGTTACTGTTAGTAAAGTACTGACATCTGAATTTAAAAAAAAACCCATTTAATTTAGAAAAAGAATAGTCTGAGAGCTATATCTATTTGGGTAAATGGGTATATGAGGGATTCTCCTGTGAATTAGACTTCTGTATAGTCAAATAGATTTTCATATCTTGACCCCATATGCTATGAACAAAAGACATGAGCATTTACTTTAAATAAATATTGCTAATTTGTCCTCTAAAAGATTGTACCAATTTACATTGCTATCTACAGTGAAAAAAAAAAAAAAAAAAAAAAAATGGCTGTTTCTCTACATGCTTTTTAATGTTTGCCAGTTTGGTGGCTAAAAAATTGTATCTCCTCATTGTCTTCATTGACCTTTTCTTAATTATTAGTGAGGCCGACCATCTTTTTGATATGTTATTGGCTACTTACCCAGCTTCTGTGAATTGCTTCATCTTATACTTTGACCGCTTTTCTGTTTAATTGTTTGTGTTTTTCTCATTGATTTATAGGAACTCTATATAGATTTTGATTCATAATGTATATTTCAAACCCTTTTTTCCAGTCTGATACTTGCTTGCCTTTTAATTTTTGATCGTTATATTTTACTCCATATAAATTATTACTGTTTATGTCTGTGTAAATCTTCTCTTTTAAGGTCTTTGGGTTTTATGTCTAACTTAGGAAGATGATCTCAACTCCAAATTTAAAGAGAAATCTGTATTTTAAATGTTTCCGAAGTTACCAAAAATGTTTAGGTATTTATCTGAAATTGATTTTTTAATACTATATGAAGTAGAAATCTAAATTAATAATTCAACTTAATATTTTTCCTATAAGAATATATGGTGGTCCTCATGTAATTTTGGGGTAGTCCCTTTCCTTGTCATTGATTTGAATATCATTTTTATTAGGTATTAAAGACATGTATAGTTTTAAATTTATTTTGTTTTTATTGATCTATTTGTATATTTCTGTACTCTGAAATTTAAAGATTATTAAAATATACCTTATTTTATTTTTCATTTTGACTATAAACTGATTTCATATTTAAACATTCATTAGCACATATTTGTAAAGGACAGGGTGTTGTTCCAATACTTAACATATACTTTAAATAAATACTGTTTTATTATATGTTTTAACATATAGTATTGAAAGTGCTTACTCACTCTTTATTCTTCTTTTTAAATAAAAATTTAAATTTTTTTAATAAATGATTCTTACTTTTTAAGATAAAATTTAGAATCAGCTTATTACAGTCTTATTAAAAATTCTATTTAAGTTAGGCTGAGCTTTCAATTAATTGAAAACTTAATTTGTAAAGCTTTTTAATTATATGGAGTCTTCCATGTAAGAACAAAGTCTCTTCTTTTGTCTTTAAAAAAATATACTTATTTAAGTTTTTTGATATGCTTGATATTGATCTTTAACATTTCCAGTTACATCTATTTCTAGGTTTTTTAAAAATAATTTTTGTTATTTATAAAAATGAGGTAATTTTTATTTTTTTTAATTTTAAGCTATCATACCAACTGAGTATTTGTTTATTATTTTTCAGAGTAATACATGTACAGAGTTTTAGCATCAAATAAAAAAAAATAGCTGTCCTTGGATCTAGACCACTGGTGTGCTGGAGCCAACTTATGTGTTTCTCTTCCTAAATCTGTATTCAGAGATGACCACTGGTAATTTTAAATTGGCCATGGTGGGAATATCTCCACCATAGAAACTGGCACGTGCTACAAATCTGGGCTTTGTTTTTATTTCCCATAGAGCGAATTTTAAACATTTTTCAGCCTACCACTGGAACAAGCAGTTTCCTTAACATATGTTAAGAACAATCAGTAGGTTAAATAGTCAATGGTCATTCAAGCTGGAATCAAACCAGCAACCTAAAACAGCCAAAGTATACAATCCCATCCCTAAACAGTGATTAGAATTGATTAGATAGCTTTTGCCAAACTTATCTGTGGACTTTTGTCCCCTACTCAGGAGCCTTTTGGCTCATTCATGCATTACCTAAAAATCCTATTCTAAGATCAAAGGAGAATCAAGATTTCAAACCCAATACATTTATTAATATAAATATTCATATTGATTTATTTAATACTTTTGGCTTTGTATTAGTATTACATGTTGTCTGATAGTAATAGTGTGTGCTAATTGAAGGCTTTCTTAAGGGTTCACAGACACAGGCTGTGAGTTTCTTCTCTAGGGATATAGAAGTTTGGTGTGTTTCACTTCTGGGCCTTACAATCTTACAAGCTACTTATTTATTTCCCTGCCTTTTGTGGAAGTTTGCTTTGCTTTTCTCTCTGTCCTGGATATTTAGGATAAGAGCCCTCTCAGGAAAGATTCTCTTTTCTTTGGAAAATAATTCTTGAGGCTTTATCCTGGGAAATGAATGCCAGTGTTTCTAGACACTTTGTTTTGGTCCAGGAGAAGCAGGGTCAATACTGGCACAGCAGTTTGCTGTGTGACTGATGGTCTTTTAATTAATTGTACCCATGAATGTCCTGCTGTTTGAATTTGCTGACTCTGAGCTTAGAGTTTCTCTGGAGCTCCTTTGGAAAGAGAGGTTCTCACCTTGGCAATGGCTTTCTCTCAGACCTACTTTGGGTTGAAGTTTCCTCATTGTTTCTGTCAGTTTGATCCCCTCTTTCTTCTCTCTTCTAGAAATTCTTCTATTTTCCTGGTTTGTTTATGGCATCCTTTCTTCTTGATAACTGTAGTTATTGTTGAATTCTTATTTTAGGATATATATTTTTTTCTGCCATAGTGGAATTTGAGGAAGAACATTTGTGCTTAATCTGCTGTCTCAAATTGATCCTGCCATGTTCTTTAAAAGTCTAGAAGTTTTTTTTTCATGAATAGAAATTGTCTAAAATATCTAAATGTAAGAAATGATGTAATAATTTCCATCCAGTTTAAAAATTAGAATATTATGACTATTGGATCTTACTGTGCATTACTGCCCAATACATCTTGCTTCTTTTCTCCAAGTGGTAATCACTGTATTAAATTTTGTGTAAATTATTCCCCTGCTTTGAGCAATAATTTTACTATGTATGATTATATATATAATCACTATATTTTTTAATCTTGCATATTTTTGTACTTTATGTCAACAGAATGTCTTCTCTTGCAACTTACTATTTTACTTAACATATTGTTTGTGAGATTCACCCCTACTGAGAAATGCAGTTCTAATTTATGTCATTATTGCAGATATAGAGTATTTTACCAACTAGAGATAGTGCTCACTCTCATTGGTAAACATCTGAGTGGTTTCTAGATCTTTTTATTGGAAATAATACTGCTACAAATTTCTTACTTTTCTACTAATTCAAATAAGGGAGAATTCCTATGGTTTATGTAGGTAGGATTAAAATGGATAGGTCATAAGACACATACACATCTTTAATTTTATTAGATATATTATTTTTTCCCAAAAGGTTGTACCTGTTAAACTTCCACAAGTCCTATTTGAAAGTTCTAAGGCTACATACCCTCAGCAAGATTTTGAAGCTTTAAAATTTCTGCAAGTATATTATTTGCAAATTTGTGTTTCATCTGCGCTTTTAATTTGCAGTTTTCTGATTACTGAGGTCGAGCATCTTTTCATCCGTTTATGGTATTCAAATTCCTTCTTCTATAAAATGCTTCTTCATATCATTTGTACATTTTATTGGCTTTTTTTGTCTTTTAAATTAATTGTAGGAATGGGATTATATCAAACTAAAAAGTTTCTGTGCAGCAAAAGAAACAATTAACAGAGTGAAAAGACAACCTACAGAATGGGAGAAAATATTTGCAAACTATGCATCTGACAAGAGATTAATATCCACAATATACAAAGAATTCAAACAAATCAACAGTAAGAAAACAAATAACCCAATTAAAAAATGGGGAAAGTAGCTAAATAGACATTTCTCATATGAAGATATATAAATGGGCAACAGACACATGAAAAAATGCTCAACATCACTCAGCATCAGGGAAATGCAAATCAAAACCAGACTGAGATATCATCTCACCCCAGTTAGACTGACTATTATCAAAAGGGCAGAAAATAACAAATACTGGCAGGGAGGTGGAGAAAGGGGAGCCCTCCTACACTATTGGTCGGACTGTAAATTGGTGCAGCCACTATGCAAAACAGTATGGAGTTTCCTCAAACAGCTATAGATAGACCTGCCATACAACCCAGCAATTCCATTGCTGGGTATATATTCAAAGGAATGGAAATCATCACGTTGAAGGAATACCTGCACTCCCATGTTTATTGTAGCTTTATTTAGAATAGCCAAGAGTTGGAATCAGCCTAAATGTCCATTGACATATGACTGGATAAGGAAAATGTAGTATATATACACAATGGAATACTACTCTGCCATAAAAAAGAATGAAATTCTGCCATTCACAGTAACATAGGTGAACTTAGAGAAAATTATGTTAAATGAAATAAGCCAGGCATGTGCTCTGGGAATGATATAGTAAACGCATGTCATGTTTGTCTGAAGGCAAATGGCTTGGAGAGTGCCACTTAAACCCAAAGGCTGGCCAGGTGCCATATAAACCCAAGAAAGCAGATGGCTCAATGGGTGCTATATAAACCTGAGAAAAGAGTGACTGAGTAAATGCAGTTATTCAAACTGTGGGTGAATGCTGCAGAACTGCCCGAGACTGTGAGAGAATAGCCGGTGTAAGCCAAGCTGATTCAAGTAATTCAGGAGCAGGGGATGGGGCAGCTAGATGCTAATAGCCAAGACAACAAAAAGGCTCTGAGGGCGTTTCAGAAGTTTGGAAGGGTGCCACACCCATCACACGCCCTGAGGCCTAGAAAGACTGAGTTGTCCCAGAGGACAGACCTGGGGCACTGCTGCCCCTGGGGAACCTGCTCCCTGCATCCCAGCTGCTTCAGCTGGAGCAGCCCCAAGTGTGGTTCGTGCAGCAGCCCTGGAGAGTAGAGGCCTGAAACCTCGGTGGTGAACACGTTATGTTAAGTTTGCAAGCCGGCAGGATGTGAGAGCAGTGGAGGCTTGGCAGCCTCCCCCTAGATTTCAGAAGATGTATGAAAAAGCTGGGGGACTCAGGTGGAGACCTGCCGCAGGGGTGGAGCCACTGTGGAGGTTGTCTATGGAGCAATGTGGAGCAGAAAGGTGGGGTCGGAGGCCCCACAGAGAAACCCCACTGAGGAAATGTCTAGTGGTGCCAGGACAGCTGGGCTGCTGGCAGTGTGCAGCGCTGGCCTGGAAAAGCTGCAGGCACCAGGGCAGCTCAATGGGCTGCACTTGGCAGAGGTATAGGAGTGAGGTTGCCCAACGCTTTAGAGGTCCACGTGCCCCAGTGTGCTTAACATTTTCCCTGTTTGGATTTTGGATTTGTTCATGGGCCTGTTTTTCCTTTCTATTCCTCCCTTCTGGAATGGGAAGGTATGCCCAATGTCTGTCCCACTGTATCTTGGAAGTAGATAAACTTGTTTTTGACTCTTTACAGGTTCATGGCTAGAAGAAGTTTTGCCTTCAGTCTCAGATGAGACTTTGGACTTTTGAGTTGGTGCTGCAACAAGCTAAAGACTTTTGGGACTGGGATGGAATGTGTAATATGTGAATGTAAGGGTCATCTATCCATGCTAAGGGAACATCGCAGAAGATTCTGAATGTGTAGTTTGTATGGTGAGGGACCCTGAAGGGGTGGGTTGTTGGGAAAATAGAATAGTTTAATCGGGGCCCCTCACCTCGGTCCAATTAGGGGTGGTGCAGTGCAGTGCATTCTTTGTAAATAAGTTGTATGTGGGTGGAGTTAGCATGCATGCGTGGTGCCATGGCTTGGCTGATGTCTAGTGCCTTGGGCAGTGCTGTGTGAGGCCATGCTTTCCAAACTACAGTTCCAAGGAACTTCGGGCCAGTTACCTAGCTCACAGACCTCTGTGTGAGGGGTCTGGTGACTCAGCCTGGTTTGTGAGGGCTCTGGGGACCCAGCCTGGCGTGTGAAGGGTTTGTGACCCAGTCTGTGAATGGGCTTGAGGGGTCTGTGAGCACCAGACCCAGCCCTAGCTCAGACCTCACCCAACAATAGGGTTTGTGACCCAGTCTGTGAATGGGCTTGAGGGGTCTGTGAGCACCAGACCCAGCCCTAGCTCAGACCTCACCCAACAATTGGCCCAGTTGGCTGTATTATGGGCAGGTAAAGGAGCTTTACAATTGGCTACATTGGGAGTATTCTGACGTTAGCCCAAGCGCTACAATGAGTATACTAATTTTCCTGATTTGATCACCACATACTTTACACATGTATTGATATTCAATTATGTACCCCCCAAATATATATAATCAATTATCTTTCAGTAAAATACTGTCAAAAAAAATTCATTTGTAAGAGTTTATTAAAATAAGTTTTAGATATCAGTCCTTTTCCTGATAATATATAATGAACATGACATGTACTGCAAATATATTCTCTCTGATTTCTGGTTCACCTTTTAACTTTTTAAATCTTTTTCTTCAAAGTGTGCTTTTTGTGTCTTTTTATGGAAATATTTTCCTATCTTGAGGTCTTAAAGTTGTTCTCTTGTATTTTCTCTTAAAAGTTTTAAAGTTCTATTTATTATATTTGAATATTTGATCAGCATGGAATTGAATTTCTGGGTATGCTATGAGGTAGTTACACAATTATATGTTTTTATTTTCATATGAAATTCCCAGCACCACTCTTTCAGCACTGATAAGCAATTCCATCTGTTACATATCAAGTTTGCATATATTTGTAAGTCTAATTCTTTGTTCCATTTGTCTCTGTCATCTTTTTGCTAATCCTATGTGTGTTAACTATATTTTTATATTAAGTGCTAATGTCTATAGGGAAAGTATGTCTTACCTTTTTGTATACATTTTAGTATTATCACATCCTTTGAAGAAACTGTATGTATTATAATTTCAATATGCATTGCATTAATTTTGAAAAACTAATATCTTTTAAATATTATCATTTTATTCATTAATGTGCCCAATTCCTCTATTTTCAAAAAGGTCTCCTTTGACGTCTTTCAGCAATGATTTTAACTTTTTCTGTGAAGTTTACACACCACTTATCTTAGATGTATTACTGATAAAATTAGCTATTTTATTTCTTACTGTAAATAAACTTATTAGAGAAACATTTAAAAACTCTTTGTGACTGGTAAATGTAAGTCCAGTTGATTTTTGTACATTTATCTCATATCTAGCAAACTTCCTAAACTCTATTATTAATTAAATTTCATCTATATATTATTTCAGGCTCTATCTGTTTATGATTTGTGAATAATGACAATATTGTTTCTTACTTTTCTATCTTGATTCATTTTATTTCATTTTCTTGGCTATGACCTCCAGTAAAATTTAGAATAGAATGCTAGTAGGGAGGATTCTTTTCTTGCTTTTAAAGGAAATATAAATATGAGGTGTGTTGCATTATTTGTGTTTTTTATTTTATCAAGTTCAAAGTATTCTTTTTTATTTCTAGTTTCTGAATTTTTTAAAAAAGATACTGAATGCCAATTTAATTTTACCATGTTTTTCTAATCTATTAAGGTAATCATATACTTTTTCTCATTACATGTGTTAATGTGATGAAATCCATAAATGAATTTTTCTGATAAATCAACCTTTATTTTGAAATAAGCTGAATTTGACCATGACTTGTATATATATGTACTGAATTTAGTTTGTCAGAATTTTATTTGAGTTTTTGTGTTTATATTCATGAGTGTGTTGATCTGTAATTTTATTTTCTTGAAATGTTTTTCTGTGGTGTTTATATCTCTAAATCATTTGGTGAATGTTCCCTATTTTTTAGTCTCTAATGATATTTGTATAATATTGGAATTGTGTGTTTTTTCAATTTCAGTAGAAATTTCCCATAGGCCTGGTGTTTTTCTGTGGTCTGAAAGTTTTTAACCACTGATTCCATTTCCTTAATCATTCATGTCTCTTTTTCTTCTTGAGTCAGTTTTGGTAAATTACATTTCTTTTTCAAGCACTTTGGCCATTTTACCTAATTTTTCCTTGACCCATTAGTTACCTACAGATGTGTTTAAAATTTGCAAATATGTAAGTTGATGTAGTTATCTTCTTATTGATTTCTATCTTAATTTCATTTAAGTCAATGTAGTACATGGCCTATATAAAGCTATACAAACTTGCTTTATGCCTTTTCATTGTAAATTTACAGAAATGCCTCATGTGTGCTTAAGTGAAGGATGTATATTCTCTTATTGTTTGGAGCAGACGTCTATATATGTTTTTTAGATCAAGTGTGTGAATTGTCTTAGAAATATCAGAACCAAATTTATTTTTCTTTTCTTTTCCTTTCCTCTCTCTCTCTCTCACATTCTCTCTTTCTTTCTTTTGCATAGTCTATCAGTTCCTGAAAGAGATCTTTACTTAGAGAAGCCAGTACTTGACAGTGATTTCTCAATTTCTTGTTGTCATTCCACCGATTTTTGGTTTATACACAGTTTAAGCTATGTTGATAAATACATAAAGCTTACAATTGGTGTGTCCATGTCTTAGAATGGAACATTATCATCACAAGATGACCCTTTTTACCATTATATGATTTTTGCCTTAAAAATCTTTTTTGTGTGATGTATCTATTCTTTTTTCCTTTTGATGTTGCTTAACTGATATATATTTTACTCTTTCTTTCAACCATTATATCCATCTCTTTAAATCACCCCAAAGCTGGATTTAAAAAAAATAACATTCTGTCAGCATCTTTTGTTTCTTAGCTGGAGAGTTTAATCTATTTACATTTATTGTGATTACCAATATATTTGAATTTATTATGTTTGTGTGTTTTATATTTGTCATGTGATTTTTACATCTCTTTTAGAACTTCTTTCTTTCTCTTTTTAGCATTCAATCTCTTTTTAATTTTTCTCATTTATATTAGAGTTTACACTCAATGCACCTACTTTAGACATATGAAAAACACCATACCTCTACACACCCACACAGACACACACACACACACACACACTTCCAGAACCAAGACTGGTGCAAAATATTTCCTAACCATCTTTTCTTGGAGGGTGGATTTTTTAAAAAATCACATTTCACTCATTGTGTAGCCCTTTAGGCTACAGTTTACATTTTTTCCTCCATATTTATGTGTCTGGGTTCCAAGTCTACTGTAGGTGGGCCAAGGCCTTGTTTCTTGTCCTCATTGACTACTAGATGAGAAATGGATTTCTTGTGTCAGCAGGTACCCTTGTAATAGTGGCAGGCTTAATTTGCTGCTGACATTTTTCTACCTTACTCCTACTTTATTATTCTCATTTGATTATTTTTCTTACTTCTTTGCAGATTCAGCAATACATTTTTAAAAACATAATTTTTAAAATCTAGCATTGCTTGGTGTTTGATAGTGGGTATGTTCAGGGGGTATGTACTCTGCCATCTTCCCAGAAACAGGAGCTTAAAATGCTATTTTCCTCTCCAGCTCTTTCCTATACTATACCCTGTACAAGGAAACAAGGCTTAAATTAAGGGGGTACTGAGAGGCTGTGAAGTTTTAGTCAGTGATTTGGGTGTTGGATAATAATACTTGGTGAAACCCATCTACCTGAAGGTCTGTATTCATCAGTTAGGAGATCTTTTGCTGGTATTTCTAGACAGCTATGCAAAGAGGATGCAGTGGGCCACTTTTATTTTCATTTCTTTTGATTCAGAGAAGAAAAAGATACAGTCTTGGAGTGATACAGGAAAATTCTGATCCAGTGTTCTTTGTTCTTAATGCTTTATCTGTAGGATTTGAGCCAAAAATGAATTAGAAACTTCCATGTCTTCCTTTATTCTTTTTCTCCTAATGAAGTTATTTGCTGAAAATACGACAGATTTCAAGATTACTTAAGGTTTACTAGGTTATTTTCATCTACATAGAAGTAACAAATACATTATAGTTCAATTAAAGTAGCCTCTACTGTATGTGATTTTTATAAAATTTTAGAAGAAAGTCACTCTTTTGAATGAATCCTAATCAAGAAGTTGGGCAGCCTAAGTTTTAATATTATTTTGGTCATTGAAGCAAGTCAGTTAGTTTCAATGTTTCAGTTTTGTCTTCTGCCAATGTCTGCCTAACCTAACTCTAAGAAGTGTGAGAATATAGTGGGGTTCTTGCAACCCTCCCCTTTTTATTTTTAACTTGCTAAATATTGCCTGTTTATACATTATACAATGACAACCATATTCTCTCCTGGTCATTTAATAAATATTTCTAGTTGCCACACAGCAATGGTCTCTCTCAGCCTTCAGTTCAGTTTTGGCAGCATTCCTATTATTATTCATTAGTGTATACACAATGACTAGAAAAAGGGAAACGACAGTGTTGTTGTGATGATGGTGGAAGCCATTAAGATGGACGTGAGGTGCAAATATTTAGCTTTAATCAGACATTCATTGTACTGATTATGAATTCAACTTTGAAAAAAATGAACAAAATTAAGCTGCATGGATGAAATGCTGGTAGTATATCATTAAAGATTTATCCAGAAGATGAGATTTCATTTGGGACATTATACTTTTAAGCTGTCAAATAGAATTCTCCTATACCTGTAAGCCTTTTGGATGACTTCAGAACATTTTGCCATTTACATACACATCTTATGATACTTGAGGGAAAGTGTTTTGAAGCAGTTCCAAGTCAGAGTATAATCAACTCTCTGATCATTATTAGCACGCTAGAAGAATTTTTCAATACATGTTTTGAAAATGAATATTATGGATAATTCATGGTTAAAATGTTTATCTATTCCTCTTTTTTCTGTAGCCTGTACATTTTGGAGAACAACATAATTTTCTTTAGGAGATATTCTTCTACTTTGACTTTTTTTGTATTCTTTTTCTGACACATAGAGCAATATAGGGTCATTGGTTCTCCCATCCCCACCTTATTCTTTGCTCTTTTTTTTGTATTGATTCTCCCATCCCCACCTTATTTTTTCTTGTAAACTCCAGAAGGATTTTTCATTTATTCCCTTTTAAGCTTTCACCAATCTATAAAGGAATTTTTCACATTCTCAAGCTCTTAGTTTTAGTTCCATCCTTTACTTGACCAAATTAGCCATGTAAGCATATATTGGGCCAAAAAAAAAAAAAAAAAAATCCAAAAGCAATAAGTTACTATTATAAAACATAAAACATGAGAAAAAACTTTAACAAAATAACATGTAATCCCACTACTCAGAAATAACCAATGCTACATTTGGTATATACTCTTCAAAATGTTTATATGTGGATATAGTCATATTTTTTCTATCTGATATACAGAAATAAATGAAATCATACTTGACCTATGGATTTATAACCTATTTTACTCATTGAACATAGAGCAAACTACATCATGGGCATTTTTTCATGTCAATAAATATACCTGTAAAACATATTTTATATCTGCTCAAATTCCATTACATGAAAGTGCCAAGTTTTAATTAACTAATCCCTATTTATTAGAAATTCAGGAGGTTTCTGAGAACATTAATTTATTAATCACAATTTTTGAGTACTTACTATGTGTATCATCTATTCTTGGTGCTAGAATTTACTAGCAAACAAGACAGGTATGTTTTTTGCCTATATGGAGCTTATTTCTGAAAAGTAGTCTCTAACTCACCCCTCCTTTCTTTGATGGAGCTATTCTCCCTTATTATCATATCAGTACCTTAGTTTGTTGTCCACAGATTATACTTTTTATACTACTTAAGGGAAAAATACCTTAAGTGTACCTCTCCAACCCTTCCCTCCACTAACTATGTGAGTAACCATTAGATTTCTGTGTTTTTGTTTGGAGACTTTGATGGTATAGAAAAATGAATGTTATAGAACTCTAAAAGCATAGCTGGAATTATTAGTAGTTATTGACATTTGAATCATCTTTTGTTGTCACTCATTAAAAATAACTGCTCCTAACTGAACACATTTTAGCATGTATGAGTTACAGTATAATTTTATCTAGCTCTTGCGGTCTATTTGGTGGTGGAATCGTAAAAGCCACTTTGTACTCTAGTGTTGTCCTGTATGGTGTTGCTGTATATCCTCAACCATAAAACAGAGTTTGACCAAATGATTTCTATAGCGCTTGCCAGCTCCAGACAGGAAGGCATTGCACTACCGTAAAATAGTTCTTAAGACTCTGGCACGACTGTCTTTAAACCCTTTTAGTATACACATATGCATGTAGTGTCCCAGCTTCTGGTTCTGATTTCCCATAAAGATGTTATACTGTCTTTCTCAGTCATAGGAATAGCAGGATTTTCAAAGAAGGATAGTCTATACCAACAAACTATTCTATATACATAACTTTAATTTCTGTCCTGTAAAACCTGGGGAACATTTGTCTTCTCAATTGCAGAAGTATAGCCCATTTACCCCATTCCCTTGGGGAATTTAATTATTATGTTTGGTTTATAAGCTTATAGAAGAATTTTTCAGAAGAGTTTTCATTTTATTAGAAAGATGATGTATCATTGCTTCACACTCATTTTCTTGTTTTCATTTCTTATAATACATAGCTGAGTATTTCCCCCTCTATATACTTTTGTATGGTCAGGGTCAACTATTATCATTAGGAAAATGTAGATTAAAAGTGGTACTATTAACATAACAGTTAACATTGTTTTGATTCTATGTGTGGAAGTTCAGGTATAGAGAATTAATTGGGCTTTAATTACAGTTATGCTTTTTTATTTCAATGTATAAATCTATCTTCAGAGGATAGACTGTCAGTAGGACAGCAGAAATTGAGGAATCCCTAGACTTTAACTCTCGGAAAAATCTTCAAGTTGGATTTTGGACAGTCTCAATTTCTTCTGCTATTTCTCTTGGAAGAATCAAGAATTAATGTTCAAACTTTCTTTTTTTTGGTAGAAACAAACTCTATTATATTCTTTCAAGAAGGTCACTACAGATTTCATGAAGTGGGATTCCAACTAGTGTTTCAGTTTTTAATAGACATTCAGGAAGAGTTTTTAGCCGGAATTAAAGACAAAGAGATGAGGGACAAGCATGAATGATAGCTCAACTATTCTAGAAATGATCTGATTTTAACAAAGCCACAAAATGATTATGATTATCTTACTCCTATTCTGGATTTACACCACTAAAGCCACATTCCATTGAAGGAACAAATACTACAAATTCATAATCATACAGTCTTACAATGAGAGATTCAGGTGCAAAGTGAAGACTCGTCCGTTTGAAAATCAACCCATTTCTGGCTGTTGATAGAAGAATTTGCCTGTTTTCCCCTCTTCATGTGTCCTATAAAACATTCCGCAAGACATGTGGCAATAGCCACAGAAATGGTGGTCTCATCCCCTCTATTCTTTTTATTCCTACTTAAGCCACCTCTGCGTAGCTTGCATTTTGTGTTTGCATAGAGGTGCTCCAGGTGGGATACCTCTGTCTGCTGCAAGTAATTCCCATTGGCATCAATGGCAACTTCCCTTTGTCTCTATGAGCTGGGAATCTGGGAATTCAGGGCGGGAACAGAAGAAAGAAGGGGTGTGGGCAATATAAGCTGCATAATTCTGATGAATTCTTCCTAAGGCTGTGGAGGGTTGAGCAGGTCTGATAATCCAAGGGAAATGAAATTCAAGGGTGGCTGTATGGAAGATCCAAGGAGAAGAAACCATAATTATTCAGTTTGTTTATTGCAGTCAAAAAAATCCAACTTTCCATGAAGGAAAGACTCTCCACTATGTCTTTTTTTCTAGAAATTTACCTGTTTCTGAGTATATGAAAAAGTACAGATGACGGTCATATCTGATCTGTGATTATTAAAAAGTTTTCCTAGTAGAATACTGCCCTTTTATTTAAATAGTTAACTTTCCAGAGAAGAGAGCAACAGGCAATTTGAGAAAAGTTCATATGGCAGCCATGCAAAATAAGGCTCTCTGCTCAGACTCTCTGCTTTGCCTAGAATTCTTTCCACAGCTTCTGCACATGGAAAATGTGACAAACTTTTCAAGACTTCTTTCTGTTGTTAGCGTCTCTGAAAAGCTTTTTTAACCTCCAGCAGAATTAATCACTTACTCCAATATGCTCTCTTGGCATTTCTTACACACAATGATTGTAAACACAATTTTGTTTTACAATATTATATTTTATTGTTCATTTGTCTTTCTCCCTAGCTTCGTTAAATGATATAAGACTAGGAAGGCATTTAATATTGTATCTCTAGTGCATGGCAATTTGCTGGAAGAAATTAGGTGTAAGATAAGCTGTTATTGAATGAATGATCTTCCTCTAAATGATATATATCACTGGCTTCAGTTTAGATGTACATCTTGGTTGCTCGTACAAGGCAGATATATAATATGAAGGAAATGTAGCAAAGGCAGACCCTTCCAGTTCTCTAGTTCTTCTAGTTCTCTCCCGATAATAAGAATAATGGGGGTGATTGATAACAAGCATCTAAGTAAGTATTATTTGCTTTTGTGTTACAAAAACACAAAGTAGGTCCTTAGAAATATTTGTAGAATAAATGAATAATCAATAAAATCTTCTTTTTATTAAACACTTGATATGCGTTAAACACTGAGTAAATGTATTTACTTTATCTCATTTTACTTTTATTACTCTGTGAGCAAGAAGTTATTATTCCCATTTCAGAGATAAGAAAAAAGAAATTAAGCAACTTTACTAAAATCAGATGACTTGTAAGCAGTAGAGCCAGTATTTGAGCTGAGGTTTATTTAAGTTGCCTCCTTACTATGTTCTTCACCACTCTTCATGTTGCCTATGAATTTGTAGTTCTTCATTAATGGATTTTTAAATTTTGGTCCTCATTTCAATTACGTATGGCAGAGTATGGTTTGAGTTTTCACAGTTGGTAGGTACTTGATTCGGTAAGTGTTTATTGTACTTTTATGTACATAATGTTGTACCTGCTACTGTAGCAAATATAGTTTTAGCTAAGTAAAGGCAGAAATTGTGTTTCATTCATTTCTGAGTCTCATAGTGTCTACCTGATACAGCAGGTATCGGTATTGCTTAGAAAGCATACAACTATTGCATTTGCAATTATGAATTAAAAGAGCAAAAAAACCCAAAAAACAAAAAACAAAAAACTCAACACAATAAATGTCATAGTGCATTTGGTAATGCAAGTGTCAGACATGTTACAAGTAAAATGAGCTATGAATTCAAAAGTGAAAGTAAATCATTGTGGATGGGAATTGTTAGGAGAGTTGAATTTGATAATCTTGTAATTTGATAATTTGGAAACTTCCCCACTTTGGTAGTTCCTGTCTGCTTTTCAGCAGTGATTTGCAAGACATTTCCTTATATGAAAAGGGTGTGGACATTTGTCTCAGAGACAACAAGAAAGGAGAAAGTGGAGGAACCCTGGTTCACTCCTAGGCAGCCTGTGGAGGCAGGGTGGTGGGTGGTGGGTGGTGGGCAGTGGGTGGGGGTGGG
>NW_007726288.1:38663-69562 GCF_000696425.1 Galeopterus variegatus | reverse complement strand
TGGGCAGTGGGTGGGGGTGGGGGGTGGGGAGCAGTGCCAATCAGAGATGGGGTCATGGCAGTGAAAGGGAAGTGGGCAGCAGGCTGGAGTATAAAATTCAGGTATCACTTATAATCAGCAGTATAGCAGCAGGAGACATCAAGGATATTTCTAATACCATAAACTTCAGAAATTAAAGTTCTTGGTCCTAATAATAACAATAGGAATGTTGGGAAAGCATACTGTTTTTAGAAAGAGAAAACAAATTCAATAATTGCAACAATTCAAAGTTAATTTCACTCTGTGCACCTGTTTTCAGACCAGTATTTGATGACTTTGGAAACGCAGTATTTCTAATAGGTACATCTATGTGTACTTTCCACATGAATTTTGAATAAAATTAACTGTAACACTTATATGTTCATATATTACCTAAGGGCCTAAATTATGAGTTCATATTGCTATGTTTTATTTATCTTTTTATCCTCAGTACTTACCATAGTGTCTAATTTATATTAAATGCTCAGTGAGTGTTTGATTAATAAACAAATTTCCACTTAGTATATGGCAGTGTTTGGTACTTAAGAAAGAAATTTTTTTTTTTTTGAGTTTCAATTGGTCCATGACTTCAGGACACATTGTAACTACAGCTAGAATAAATCTGAAAAGATATGCAATACAAGGCACCAAAGAAACTTTTATGCTGATTGCTGGTTATGAATCGATTTTGAGATTTTGAAAAAGATGTAGATTAAATGTGACCACATTCAGACATTTAAAAAATAAGCCTCTTATCTCTCCTTGTCATTGATTTGTATATCATATAATCAAGTTAGATTAAAACAGTCATTTGAAATTCTTCCTGGTCCCTACATCACCACTTGCTTATAACAATAATACACAACTCTTAATAAAAAATTCATTATTTTATATATTACTATATATATGCCTGCTTGCAAATTCTTACATTCTGGTACAGAAAAAAGGTCAATCAATTTAGGTTATATATGAGAAAATAAAATAATAACAATGAATGTATATCTGAAATCATTGTGAGATAGAATAGTTTGGGGTACGGTAGGTTAGTTTTGAACAGTTTAAAATAAATGATGGATTATATGGACATGATTTGTATCAGATTCTTAATATTCGAATGCCATGATTTATAGAAGAATGGTAGCTAAAATAGAAAACTATGAAGTGGACATACTGGTGAATGTGTTTGCTTCATGAATTGGAGCCAAATGACAGGTGGCTTTGTGTGGTTATGGTTTTGAGCTCTGCTTGGAGGGCTGTAGGACAACCCCAGAAGTTTTGAAGGCTAATTAACATAATTAAAAAGAAAGATTACCAGAGTGGTACTAACAGGAACTACATGGAGATTAAAAAAAAGGTCCTTAAGGAACCTCCATACCATTTTCCATAAAGTCTGCACCATTTTGCAGTCCCACCAAGAGTGTATGAGGGTCCCTTTTTCTCCACAACCTTGCTAGTGTTTATCATTCTAAGTTTTGGATATTAGCCATCCTGACTGGAGTGAGATGGTATCTCAAAGTGGTTTTAATTTGCATTTCCTGAATGCTGAGTGATGCTGAGCATGTTTTCATGTGTCGGTTGGCTGTTTGTATATCTTCCTTTGAGAAAATGCCTATTCAGCTTCTTTGCCCATTTTTTAATTGAGTTACTTGATTTTTTGCTGTGAAGTTGTTTGAGTTCCTTGTATATTCTGGATATTAATCCTTTGTCAGATGTTTATTTTGCATATATTTTCTTCCACTTTGTTGGTTGTCTTTTTGCTCTGTTAATTGTTTCTTTTACTGTGCAGAAGCTTTTTAGTTTAATATAATCCCATTTGTTTATTTTTCCTTTGGTTGCCTGTGCTTTGGGATCATATTCATGAAGTCTGTACCCAATCCTACTTCCTGGAGTATCTCCCCTATGTTTTCTTGAAGGAGTTTTATTGTTTCAGGATGTGTATTTAATTCTTTAATCCACTTTGAGTTGATTTTGGTATATAGTGGGAGATATGGGTATACTTTCTTTCTCCTACATATGAATATCCAATTTTCCCAGCAACATTTGCTGAAGAGGAAGTCTCTTCCCCATGTAGACTTGGTGCCTTTGTCAAAGATCAGATGGCTATAGGTGTATGAGTTGATTTCTGGATTCTCTATTCTGTTCCATTGATCCATGTGTGTTTTATGCCAGTACCATGCTGTTTTATTTATTAGAGCTTTGTAGTATAATTTAAAGTCAGGTAGTGTTATGTCTCCAGCTCCAATTACAGATAAATTTACCGTATGATCCAGCTATTCCACTGCTGGGTATATACCCAGAGGAAAGGAAATCATCTTGTTGAAAGGATACCTGTACTCCCATGCTTATTGTAGCACTATTTACATTAGCCAAGAGTTGGAACCAGCCCAAATGTACATCATCAGATGAGTGGATAAGGAAAATGTGGTGTATCTACACAATGGAATACTAATCTGCTATAAAAAAGAATGAAATTCTACCATTTGCAGCAACATGGATGGACTTAGAGAAAATTATATTAAGTGAAATAAGCCAGGCACAGAAAGAGAAATACCACATGTTCTCACTTATTTGTGGGAGCTAAAAATAAATAAATAAATTTACAAACAAATAAATGAGAGTGGGTAAAGAAGACACAACAATTACAACAATTCCTTGAACTTATAACGACAAGTGAACAGATATGATATTGATGGGGGGAAGGGGGAGAGGAAGAGGGCAAAGAGGAATTGATAAAGGGACATGAAAATCAACTACATTATATGTTGATAAATTAAAATAAAATAAAATAGATAAGTTTAAAAAAAACCATAAGAAGGCTTATTAATCCAGGAAACATTACTATTTTAAAAAACTTTGGATGCCCCCAGTACTTAGGGTTGTTGTTTCTTAGACCCTCTATTAAATGCTCTCAGAAGGAAATATACTTTAAGGGCTGGCCTGTGGCTCACTTGGGAGAGTGTGGTGCTGATGACATCAAGGCCATGGTTCAGATCTCTATATAGAGATGGCTGGTAAGCTCACTTTGGAGAGCGTGGTGCTGACAACACCAAGTCAAGGGTTAAGATCCCCTTACCCGTCATCTTTATAAAAAGGAAATATACTTTAAGAGGAAGGGATGAATACATCTTAGTCAGAAATGCATTTAATTATTGTTTCAGTCAACTCAAGTTATTGTTACTGTGCAGCTAGTTACCTAGCTCAGGACCCCATATTGTCATAGCTCTGATGCAAATCATAATACAGTGCTAGAGATAAGTAAATGGTTGCACAGATAAGTGATTTGGGGACATTTCACAATACAGAAAGAAGTGCTGGGATGGGATTGGTGTTCAGTGTTTTGAGAACACATAGAGTGGCATAATCATGCTTGTTTTTTTCCCAACTTTCTTCATCTTGCAATATTTCTTTAAATTAATTTAAATGTCCAATAACATGATGATGATAATTGCAGAACATATATGGAGCATCTTATTACATGCCAGTCCTTTGAAAATGTTTTATATATATGTTATCTTATTTTAATCTTTAAAATGACCCTACCGGATAGGCATTAATTTGTTTTGTTGTTGTCACTATTCTGCAGATAAGAACAGTGATACTTAAAAAGGTTGCATAGCAGTCTGAGGGGCACAGAATTAGTTAGGGGTACTGATGGGACTCAAACTAAAACTCTGCTTTTAATTACATAAACACATGCAAAACTTCTGGAAGGAGACACTTACTAAGCAGAAATATAGAGTATTTGTAACTAACACATCTACTGCTCAAAATTAAGAAGAAACCCTCCCACATTCAAGTAGCTATGAATTTTAAAGATTACAATGCCAAACTTGTTGAACTTTTTAGATAAATAAGGCTCAAATATAACTTGTTTTTTTCGTATCTGAGGACAGGAAATATAAATCTGAAATGAATTGTACAGCAGTAAAGCCACTCACTGGAACAGAAATCCTTTTCAATAATAACAATTGAAGGCTTCTTCGGTGAAAGAATAATGTCAAATATTTATGTATGATTGAAGCAGCACTACTAGACAATGAAAAAATACACAACCCTTCCAGTAATAGGTGTGGAAGTAAGCAAATGGTTTTTTATAATGCAGTATAGGAAACAGTTTAAGGTTAGTTTTGAGGATAAACTAATTTTTAGCTTTTCTCTTTGTCTTCTGTGTATCAAAAATTTCCAGCTTAAAAATGGTTAATTTTCCAAATGAAGAGAAGCACCAATTATGTGAAAATCAGAGAACATAATTTATATACCATTCCTTTATTAAAAAAGTGGCTAACACCATTATACATAGCCTCAGATAGAATGATCTTTTCCTCAGGTAATCTCTTTTGATTAAGAAGCCGCTCAGTAGCATAGAAAAGGACAGCAGAGTGATTGCTTTCTGTGCAGATCATGTCTGAATAATAAGTAGTCAAAGCAAGAATAACTTGGAATATTGAGGTGTCTTCATTTTCTAACCTCAGAACATTTCATTAATTGTTGTACCCTCAAAATATATTTGAAATTTTTGCTGCCTTAAAGTTGCAGCACACAAAATGATATTGATGGAGAACAGTTGGAACTGAGGATGAGTTATAAAAAGACATCTTTCTATCCAGAGTAATATCAATACCAAAACGATCATCTCCTGCATCTACTGATTCTTAAATAGCAATTTGGCTCATCAAATTCAGACTTACCAAAAGAACTTAATCTAATTGGGTTTAATAACTGCCTAGAGCAATAATTGATAGATAAAGAGGGGGGACATAAAAAAGGCACTGCAAAATAAAGACAAAACGTAGATGGAATTAATGACTTTGGTTCAATTGTAACCCCCAAAACTTGAAATCTGTAGAAATAACCAAGTCGAGATCGAAATTCTTCAAGTGTAAATACAGTGCTAAGTTTATAACTTTCTAAATGATGAGAACCCCTCAGGCCTCTGTTTTATTAAATGATTCCATTACATGTGTTTCCAAATAATGAACCACCTAGTATGAGTGACACATAGAATTACATATCTTATAACTAAGGAAAACCTACAGGTTTTTGGCCCACATCAAGTATAAAAAACATAAACATTTAACTTGATGTCATAAATGAAATAAAACATATTAAGTAAATAAAAATATAACGACTTTGCAGGTAGTTTCCAACCAAAAACTTGCTCAGGAGCTTGAAAGTGACTTCATAAGTGCCTCTTGTCTTGGCTCATATTTCCAGTTTAAATGATTTTTGAATGTATTTTTGAGACATGGCATATAATTTTATTTATATATGTCTCTCTCTATATGTATCTCAAAAGGAGATGCATAGTCTTATAGTCTTTGTATTTGTTTCCATGTTTGAATCAACATTGCTGTATAAACTTGCAACTGGCACTACATGATGCTGATGCTTTGTGATTCCAATAAATAAGTGGACAGTTGCTTGTCATTTATTTCAGTTCATAACTATTAAAACAGATTCCCTCAAACTTTGGAGGTAAGTTTGGCTTAAGTTATGAGAACTTATTCCTCAGTGTATTTAACCAGAATGAGAAAATGTACTGTGGCAACTTCAAACATAGGCAACTTCAAATGTCATTATGATTTTATTTTTTAAATGGAAATTGTGCAAAATTAAAAACATTACCTTTATGTGGATACATTTGTTAAGTTTGTGAAGGAAGGGCTTTCAATTTTTCATCAACTCTGGGTGAGACATGGGTGTTGTTGCATTGCTCTTGTGCAGATGAGAAAATTGGGAAGTGAGGTTGCTTGCTTAATGTCAGATAGCGAGTAAATAAGTGTCAGAGTCAGGGTTTAGACCACAGCTATCTGACTTCAGGTTCAATGTTCTTTCTATAAAACTATAACTGATGTTTTAAATATATTCAATATTGCAGTGTTATCTACAAGCCATAGTTTGTGATATTTGTTCTGCTACCAGTGCTATTACCTAAATATTCATAAGTATGTATAAATATTCAAAAATATGTGTAAGTATTCAATGCTTGAAGATGCAACAAAAATATTTATTAATTTTTTTAACAAGTGAAGGCATTTCTAAATAAGATCATCCACATTACCCATGTTTTTATCTCTATCAAGAAATTCAGTGGTTATAACACAGTGCTAATGAATGGAAGGTATGGGCATCAAACTCTGAACTGATAGTGGTACAGTATTTTGGCGTGTTGGGAGATGGAATACCTGCCTACAAAGAATTGACAGCAAAGTCAGTGGGCATCAGGATGTCATCCCACAGAAACCTCTGGGCTAGAAATTGGGACCTGGGAGTCATTTAATATACATGACGTGAATGTGTGTGAGTATCAAATATTCTTACTCATAAAAATGAGGGGATTGTAGAGATTATGGTTTACCATTGGTAACTTCTGGCTGAATTTGTTTTCTCATTGCTTTGGCGCTCACAAAGTACACAATTTTCCTTCTTAAATCCTTAAAAGCATGCAGTTGACATTTTCCCATGGGTTCCATTGTTCTCTCTAGTCTTACAATTTCTCTGTTTCACACATTTGTTACCTGGCTATCCTCAACGTGGATGAATTCCAAGGTCCCTTTTACTAAACAATCTCTATGGCATTTTCACGTACAATTGGATGGTTCTATGAGTCACTGCACACACAATAGTCAAAGTCTGCTTTTGTTCCAGACCACAGCATTTTTTCCCCCTTAACCACTGAACCACCAGGGACAGAGCATACCATTTTGAGGCTACAAATCCACTTAAATTTGTTCCTGGGTTTTCAATTGTCAAAGAAATAAAGATATCCCTTACAAAATTAATAAAATTAACCCAATATTCTAATTTATGGAAATTACTAAGTGCATTAATTACTTGACTACTCAGCCAGGGGAGCCAATTAGTGTTCTCAAATCTAAGTGAACTGAAAGGAGTCTAATCTTGTGATGCACAGGAACAGTCAGGTTTTCAATGTCTGGTGGTCCTAATCCATGGAGATAGTTTCTTTCCCTTGAAGACAGGTAGTTATCTCTCTCTTTTTTTTCTTTTGTCTTTTTCCGTGTCCGGCAACGGATCGCAACCCTCAGTGTTGCCCCCGTACCGGACCGGGACCGGCAACGGGATTGCAACCCTCGGTGTTGCTCCCGCGCCTCGCTCAACCAGTGAGCGGGAACCGGTCTGTATGTGGGATCCGAACCCTCGGGCGGGAGTGCCGCCGTGCTTCCCAAGCGGCGCACTATCCAGTGCGCCACCAGGCCGGCCCAAGTAGTTATCTCTTTTTATTACTGATTATATCTGGTTATCTGGTCTGTTAGCCTCTAATCCTAATTTTCATTTCTTTCAAAAGAATATCTTGCTACCTTATTTTTACTGAATTTAGAACACTGTATATGATGCTTTAACCTTCTACCCTCAGCACATTCTTCTCTGTTCTTAATTTTTCACTCATTCTCTTCTCTTTGTCTCCTATCTGTGAGGAAGAGAAGGCCAATCCCATCCCATCTCCTCCCTCAAGTGCTTTCTCTCTCTTCCATCTTTATTTCTCTCTGCTGGCTTCTTTCCCTCTGTCAGGACCAACAAACCCTCCTTTCCTGGTGTTTCCTGGAACATCTGCTTTCTTTTTTCCCTGATTTCATTGCCAGAAACTTGTTTAAAGAGTAATTTGCACTAAGTGCATCTCACCTGTGTCTTAATTGCTCACTCCCTAACCTCTTGAAATTGGTAATCTTCTCCCATTGCCCCACTGAAATTGCTTCTGCCTTGCCTTGACTGGCATTTATTATTTTATTTCTTATTTTAAAAGTGATATCTATTCATTGTAGAAACTTAAGAAAGATATAAAGAAGAAAAAACAACACTCTTAATAGCATTCCCCAGAGATAGATATAACTACAGCTAATATCTGATAACATTCGACTTTATTTGTTAACATTAATAAATTTTCTTTTAGGCTTTATCTGAAGTTATGCATACATTGTTTATGAATATAGGGGTGTATTTGGATATATATATAATTTATGCAAGAATATATTAATGTGTACATGTACACTATGAGATACAACCATTCCTTGGAGATATTGTGGGTTTGGTTCCAGACCACCACAATAAAGTGAATATTACAATAAAGTGAGTCACACAATTTTAAAAATTTCCCAGTGTATATTAAAGCTATGTTTACATTATACTTTAGTTTATTAACTGTGTAATAGCATTATGTCTAAAAAAACATTAAGCTATGTACACCTTAATAAAAGGAACTTTATTGCTAAAAAATGCTAACTATAATCTGAGCTGTCAATGAGCTTTAGTCTTTTTGCTAGTAGAGCGTCTTGCCTCAGTGTTGATGACTTTTGACTGATCATGATGGTGATTGCTAAGGGCTGGGGTGGCTGTTGCAATTTCTTAAAATAAGAGCAATGAAGTTGCCACATTAATTTAATCTGTCTTCCACAAAAGATTTCTCTGAAGCATGTGACACTGTACAATAGCATTTTACTGACAATAGACCTATTTCAAAATTGGATTCAATCCTATCAAACCCTGCCACTGATTTATCAATTAAATTTATATATATTCTAAATCCTTTGTTGTCATTTCAACAATCTTCACAGCATCTTCACCAGGAGTAGATTTCACTTTCTTTTCTCCTCCATAAGAAGGAGTTCTTCATCTGTTATATTTTCAAATAATTTGTCTTTAAATTCACATATTCCTTCTTCTGCTTGACCAACTCAGTTGTTGATTCTTTATTGCATTTTTTATTTCATTCATTGTATTTATCAGCTTTGGAATTTCTGTTTTTTTTCTTTTTTATAATTTCAATCTCTCTCTTAAATTTCTAATTTTGGTGGTTTATTGTTTTTCTGACTTTATTAAATTGTTTCTCTGTATTTTTTTGAAGTTCACTGAGCTTCCTTAAAACAATTATTTTGAATTCTTTGTCAAGCAGTTTGTATATCTTCATTTCTTTGTAGTCTGCTACTGTGAGATTATTGTGTTCTTTTGGTGGTCTTATGTCTCCTTGGTTTTTCATATTTCTTGCTGCCTTACATTGATATCTAAATATTTGAAGAAGTTAGGGACACATTCTTCGGGCCTGTGCCAGCACTGGGCCAGAACCTATGGACTCAGGTGCCAGGCTTGTGCCAGTGGACCTACAAACCAGGCCTATCCCAATGCCTGGCCTGCCACTGCAGACTCAGGCTCAAGGTTCATCTCAGCATCAGGTCCCCTGTGGACCCAGGCTTCAGGCTAGCCCTTACAGATACAGGCTCCAGACCCACCCCTATTGAGCAAATAAACATGTCCACTCAAATGGATCCAGGATCCAGACCCAACCCCATGGACCCAGGCACAAGGCCTTCCCATCTGCTGCTGACTCAGGCACTGGGTCATCCTGCCTGAGGACTCCAGCAACAAGCTATAAGGACTGGCCTGGTACTGGGTGGACCTGAAGACCTGGCACACTGGGGTCAGCCTGATGGTGGGGCAAGCACAGAGAGACAGAGTTTTCTGGACAGGCCTGAAGCCTGGCTACAGGATCTTACCTGTCAACAGCATGAGCATAGAGGCTTAGTTTGGTAGAGCTGGCCTGGAGTCTGGGGCCATAGGGGTCTGCCTAGTGCTGGGTTTTTCTAGGGTGCGGCTGGTGTGGGGATCTGAGGCAATGTCCAGTACTATTCCATGTCCTTACCTCAAGTGGAGGTTATTTCTCTCCACACTGTGCTGGCTGGGGTTGGGCAGGGGTGATGTGTGTAATGTAAAACTGTCCTTCCTGCCCTCTTAAATGCATCTTTTCTTTTTTCTGTGCTACATCCAAGTGCTATAATCTCTCATCTGGTTTCCTTGGCTTTTGTGAAGGTGGTTTGTGCATGGATAGTAGTTCAGTGTGATTTTTCTGCAGGGGATGAGGGCTGGAAAGTTTTATTCTATCATCTTGCTGACATCTTGCTGATCTGGACTCTGATCTTCAGTTGTTAAGGATTTAATATATTTTCCCTATAAACAAGTACTTGAATTGCTCTTTTGGAGGTTACCAATGATCCCTTAGTGATTCAAATCAATGGGTTTTCTGGCATTTGGATTGGCTGCCACATCTTCTGAGAACCTTCCTCTACCTTTGATTCTCTTTCTTTTGTTCTGACTTTTCATTCCTCTCCTTCTCCCTAAAGGTAGATGTTCTTCAAAGTAGTGTACTTTGCTTTCTTATCTAATAGACTCTTCTCTGGAAATCTTACTTTTCCCAAATCTACATTTTCAGTGTTGAAATCTCTCACAAGTTCTAACCTTTCTTTTTCTTTCCTTTCATTTATTATTTACTTATTGAAACATAGTCAATTGTACATATCTGAGGGGTAAAGAGTTGAATATCAATACCTGTGTGCAAAATGTGATACTCAAATCAACATTATACAATGTAATTGTTTTTCATGGCCCTTTACCAATTCCTCTTTTACCTCCCCTCCCTCATTTCTTACTAATCATTTCTACCTAAAACCAGTGTATAAAACCAAACTGGGCTTACCCAAGCTTATGTAATAATTGAACTTAACTAACCCAAATTCATGACATTTTATAACCTGCATATTTCTTTTAATGATACAAACTATTGTCTGAGTTATCCAATGCTAAGCTTCTCCTGTAAACACATTCATCTTTTCTGCCAACATACACAAGTCCTTTCCTACTCTCCTTTCCTTTCCATTTAATCCCACTGAAATTCATCCTCCACTGTTTCAGTAGAACTTGTAACTTCTATTGACATCAACTTTAGGATATCCAATGTCCTCATTTACCAAAATAAAGAAAGAATAAAAGAAATATAACTCTTCAAAAAGGAAGTCAGTAGTAAAACAGGATCTAGTGCATAACATATCATAGTATAAAAGCAATTTGAACAACTTTTTAATACTTGAGCTAACTTTTTTTTTTTCTGTGTAGAGGGTTGGGGACAGAATAACTTTGTTCCTGCTTCTCCAGGGATTTCTGGCATGGAAGGTTTTTCTTTATGTGCACCTCTCTGGGATATTGCTTGCTAATCCTTAAGAGCAATACTCAGTGTGTTAGGTGGTGCCCAAGCTAACAGCAACTCTGATAAAGTTTGATCTACCTAGGATATACTGATCTCCATGAATCATTATCATGCCCTTTAACAAGAAATCTTTCAAAAATTGGCCTACCATGGTCAGTGGACAAAGTTGAGACAGGTATTCCATAGATATATGTTATTCAGCTTTAATAAAGGATGTATGCTTTTCAGAGCCCTTATTATGGCAAGAATATCTCTATACAAATATGTTAAATAAATTCCATAAACTATTTATGTGTTATCAGTGTTTCAATAAGCAGTTTTATTTCCATGTGGAAGAGAAAAAAATTGGGAAAGTTATTATGGGAAAATACTATCATGTGGAGAAGGCCATATGTTTGACTAAGGATTTTATTATATTAAGCACCCAGCTGTCTTTGGCCATTGGTGCCTTCTTAGACAGTTGTGTACTTGGGTATCCTAAAAGCACTTTTTTGACTGCCAATAGAAAGTTTGGCTTCAAGGATTCTCTCTCATACATATTTGCCAGAAAGAGTGAAAATATTGATGTTTTTCTTCAGTTTCGTTGGGAGAAGTACTTTAGAGCACTGGAATGAGGTACTGGAGAAGGAGGCATATTACTTCTCACTAAGGTCTTTAAAAACAGAATGGCTATTTATATTCTGGGAGTTGTCTTAATGAAGCTCTTTCTACAGTGGAGGAATGATTCTATGATGGTTTCTGAGATCATTTCAGATCCTGTTTTGAAAAGCTACACTGTCTTAGATAAGTATGGTTAAGAAAAGCACTTCTGTTCAGAAAAATTGGGTCTGGTACTGGTCCTATCATAAAGTTATTGCATAAATCTTAATTCTTTCACCATTTCTGAAGAGGGTGTTGAAGGATAAATAAAATAATAAATGTAAACATTCTGTTGTCACTTTAGAAAAGAGCTTGAAAGAGAAATCCAGAATAATCTGAAATTGTCTTGTCCAACTGCTTTCTAATCTCCATACAGCTGAATGGCTGTGGTGGTTGAGGCAATTAATAAAAGAGGTCTGTATTTTGAAGAAATAAAGAGTGGAAACAAAAGTCAGGGAAGACCATTGTTTCATAGAGGTGACCTAAGAGGTTCTAATTTTCATATGAACATCAAGTAATAACTGCTGTGGATTAAAAGAGTGGTTCTTTCTCCCTTTCCAACTTGATTGTTTTCCTTCCGTCATACAGTTCTTTCTTGTTCCACCCTTTTCTCTCCTATCTCCTTAAATTTCCCAGCACCAGCATCTATTCTTTCCCTGTGAGAGGTTAAGGGAAGAGGCAGGGTGGTAGAGTGAAGAGCACATGGATTTTGGATCAGACAGACCTGGGTTTGAATTTTCTTTATTACTTAGCATTGGGATTGCTTAGCCAAGTTCTATATCCTCATCTGAAAACACTGAAATAATTTCTATAAAAGTTGTTACAAAATGAAATGATATCTGGAAAACATCTTAGCACAGTTGCTGACACATAGTACATTCTCAAAAATTATTAGGCATCATTTCTCTAATAATTTTCATATGCCATGTCAAAATACCACTGCCCAATTTGAATGTAATTATTTTAAGTCTAATAAAAGAAATACAAATTGGCTGTAGGAAAAGAAACAAATGATAAGTAAAGGCAGTAGCTGTTTGAAAGAGACAGCCAAAAATTTGAAAAAGCAAGCATTGTTAACATAAATAGTTCAATTAAGAAACATGTTTTAAAACAAATAAACACTGAGAATAGCACTGAGTTCTCAGGTGTAATTTGAGGATGGATGCCTCTGGTAATGTTTCTAAGTTGGAATCCACCATAGAGAAGAATGTGTGGCATGAGGGTTGAACATGGGTTCTGGAGCTGAGTTCCAGGTTTGCATTCCAGGTTCATCAGTTAGAAGCTGTACTACTTTGCTCAAGCTACCTAACTGCCTTGTGTTATATGCTTTTATGTGTAAGTTTAGGATAACAGCAGTCCTGTGCATTATAGATCATCTGTATGTGCACATATGTGTGATAATTAATCCATTAAAGGGATTACAACAGTTTTTGTTTGGTAATGACTAAGTGTTTAATATTTATTGGGTACTATTATCATTATCATTAGTAGTGGTCATAGCTACAGGGAGATAGTGCTACTTGGAAGCAATTACATTTGATATTCTTTTCAGAATTATTTTATGGCTAACATTGATTAAGCATTGAATATCTTCAAAGACTACAAAAGTACACTATTTGGGCCTAAAATAAAGAGATAAATATTATCAGCATTTTATTTATTCATTGATAAAGAAGTTAAAGAGAGTTATAGTTTGGAAACCTGCTCCCTATAACAAAGTAAAGAGCTATCATCTATTTGCATTTGTAAATAAGTAATGGGGTTTGCCTAATTAAAAAAAAATGACTTTTTAAAAGGAGGTATAAATCTGTTGGGGAAACATCCATCACACATTAATTTTATTGTAGGATACATTTCTAATCTATGTCCTTGGTACTTGCACACACACACAATTCAATCCTTGTGGCAATTTTGCAAGGCAGATATTAATATTTCTGTTGTACAAATGGAAACACTGGGGATTAGAAAGATTCCATGGCTTGCCTAAGTCACTCACTGAGTAAATGGGAGACTCCTTGACCCTTCATTGTGTCACTTCGTTTTTCTAAAAGAATATTCATTTCCTGAGAGTATTACTATTAAGCTACTCTGTGGACCTGTGGTATACTTTGTTATGTTCAGAAAGTGTATCAGTTTTTTTTTCAGTTCATTCTTTCAAATCAATCTCTGTTAAGAAACATGGGTGCATTCAGATGGAGAACAGCTGAAGGTCTGAGGCTTGGTAAGCAAATCTCTGGAGGCAGAAAGGGAAGTAAAGTCATACTAAAGGAATTCAAGGCTCCAGGCATTCACAAAAGCAGAAGGCCAGCGATGAGAAGCATGGGAAAAGCTGATCAGTAGACAAACTGGAAAAATGTGACCACAGCAACAGAAGGATTGGATTGTGGCTGTGTTAATGAAGCAGGTTCTTGTCAATTTTGAGTAAGCCATGCTGACAGCCAACAGCATGCACCAAAGAGTAAATCATGCTCTCTGGGGGCCTATTGCAGAAGGAATGTAGCTAATGAGATCCCGTACATCACTCTGATGAGGTATGAACACTCATCAGGAACAATTGACCTAGAAACTGAGGCCAGTATTTCAAGGGGTATCTTACAGTCAAGCCCCTACTGGTGTAGGCACATCCAGATGAAATGTGTGATTTTTCTAAGCCAACTTAATGACAAAGCAACCTGGCTTTTTCCTACTGGGGCTGACAGTGCTTTTTGCATGGGCAAATTCTAAAATAGAACGAAGCAGGGGTAGGCTAAATCTTCTTGGTCTTATATTTTGAGGAGAGAATAGCAACTCGGAGTCAGAGAAGCCTAGATTCCAATTTCAGCTCTTCCACTGATTTCCTGTGACATTAAATAAGTTACTTACCTTCTTGGGCCTTAGTTTATTTATCTCTAAAATGGAGCTAAGAATACCTACCTCAGAATGTCTAAAATAATATATGTAAAATTCTGGCACATGACATCTCTTTAGTAAATATTGCTTCTATCAGTCTTCTGTTTAGAGATAAGAACTGATATACAGTGTATTAGATATTTTTCCTAATTATAATTTCCTCACATTCTTGCTCCCTTCCTAAAGTTTATGATTCACTCATTCATTCAACAATCAGTTATTAAACATATACAGTGTGCCACGAACCGTGTCAGGGACTGGGATTATAGAAATGGAGTGCGTGGCCTTGCTTCCAAATTGATCACTGCTGAGTTCATGAACAACCTCTAAACAATGTGAGTACAGAATGCTCAGGGAGCACCTAGGACAGGTGGAGTGATGGTAACACCGTGGGGCATTTTAAAGTACAAGTATGGGTAATCCACGTAAAGGAGGGTAAAGGTAATGACATATTCCCCCAAATGGGTAACATTCAAAGATATGGAGGCCTTGCCTAGAAAGGCATGGGTCTCTTTCGGGTATTTTAGGCCATTTATAATATTTAAATGGCTTTCAATAAACTAGTCAATTCAACTCCTAAGCAAGGACACAAATTTCCATTTAATCTTCTCTTTTTCCACTCATTGCTGCCTACCCTTGGCTCCCGCTACATGTAATTTATCAAATTTTCTATACAGTTCGGCTGTGTAAACTAATAAAGCTCTAAGGTAGGCTCTAGAATTGCAGGCATAGTCTTGGATGTTTTTCTAAACAATTTAACCATGGTCAGTACCACAGATGCTTAGTTAAAAAAAACAGTGTAAAGTTTTATTGTGTATTAACATTTCAAAACAGTTGCTTCTGTACTTTAATTCAGCCTTGAAAAGAAGTATTATAAATTGAAGAACCAGAAAAAGATTATGATTCCCTGTTCCTAAGATGCATGTTATCCTAAGTGTCTCTTGTGTGCAATAATGGGACTAGTTTAAAAACAGCATTTAAATTTTTTTCAAAATATTCTATCAGGCAAAGGATAGAATACTGGAGCTCTGTACATAAGTTGGCTTGTGTGAACTAAAGTGACTAGCAGTAAGCTGAAGTCATTGGCATAATGCTCCACCTGAGAGCCCCGAATTAGTCCTCACGTATACAGTTGCAATTTTTATTTTAGCTAGAAAAAAATATGGTAGAAAAGACATTTTTGACAAAAAAAAGACTTTTGTTTTGCATATTATTGGAATATATATTTTTTAAATGTCACTCTGACTAGCAAAATCTAAATTCAGGGTAATTCATAGATACGTGAAGAAATTTTAAATGTATATATTACTAGAAAAGAAAGGAAGTGATGTCTGGTGACTCCAGATCCCAAGATATGCTTACTTATTTATATAGAGCTTGTTGTATCTCTAGAGTTCGTAATGATTCTGACATATTGGTTTATCCAGTTAAGTTAGTTGCTTCACCAGGGAAAAAAAATAGCAATTTAAATATATCTGGTACTTCAAGATATAGGACTTAATGGCCAGAGAGAAAAAATACTGATTGGGACCTGTATTTTTTTGTACTTTATTGTTTCAAATCTCATTATTTATGAAGAACTAGAAAATATCAACCAGGTAGATGAAAGGGGAAGAGTGTTCTGAGCCAAACCTAAGTTAACTTGTCACTCTAAAGTATACGGGCCAATGCAGAAATGCTAACCCTGGTACAAATTTATGTTGTTCAGCAAATATTGGGTCTCTACATTTTGTTTATTTCATCAGCCTCATGTAACTTATAGTCTCTGAAAAAGTGATATAGATTGAATGTAGCCATCTGTGATGTCCTGTCTGATATATCACAGTTGTCTTGACAACAGAGAGCAAAGTTAGTATATAGATGTACTTTATTTCTTCCTAATCTGGCATTGAGACCCAAGGAAACTAGGAGAATAATTATAAAGGGAATTTTCTGAAGAAATTTCCCATGCTACATTTAACCAGGTTGATAATGGCAGAATGTGGGGATAAAACTTAAATTAAAAATTTCCTGAATTTATCATAGAGTAGTCCCCTCTTATCCATGGGGGATCTGTTCCAAGACCTCAGTGGATGCCTGAAACCACAGGTAGTACTGAACCCTATATACACAGTACTATGTTTTTTTCCTATTCTTACATAGCTATAATAAAGTTTAATTTACCAATTAAGTACCATAAGAAATTAACAATAACTAATAATAAAGTAGAACAATTGTAACAACATACTGTAATAAAAGTTATGTGAATATGGTCTCTCTCAAAATATCTTATTGTACTGTATTCATTTGGACTGTGGTTAAACTGCAGGTAACTGAAACCCAAGAGGGACTACTGTACCTATATCAGGATTCCCAACTCTTTAGAGAGTAAATATATTAGTTGAGTTCCATTTAAGTAGAAGGTTAGCAGAGCATGAAAACAGAAACTGTATAGATTTTTAATGGAAAGGTATTTAGAAATACATTTAAGAAATGACAGAGCAAAGAGAAAGTACTAGTTTGTTAACAGGAACAGTAGACATTAAATGAATTATTTGCTAAGACATTTATAGGGAAAAGCAGGGGACAGATGCCAACAACAAACATAAATTTCCCCAGAGAGGAAAAGAGGAACTATGACAGCATGAAACCCGACGATCGAGGTATTAGAATGCAAAGGATGACAAAAGCTCCAGGCCATATGGAGCCCATCTCATAACTGCAAAATGAAAAAAAAGAAGAGATAAACCCTTCTCCCCATCCTTGGTTTTTAAAGAAACAAGGCCCGTATTCAAAGAAATTTATAATGTATTTAATTTAGAACAAGAAAACTAAAGATAAATTTAGGTATCAATGAGATCATTTTTATTGATAATAAAACCATGCATTTTTCCAGGCTATAAATTAAGATTTATCTGAAACTTACAAAATAAACAGATAAAAAGTACTCTCAATCTAATTTATTGTCATCCCAGTGATTAGATGACACTATCAAATAGTTGTCCAAAGAATTAGTGCATAATAGATATAGGTTATATTAGGTTATAAAAAATAATCCTTAGCATCAGAAAATATAAACTTCTCAATCTTATATGGTACTAATGAAAAATGAAGAACAATTAGAGAGAATGAATTAAAGCATGGTGGAGCTAGGGGGTACTTTTGAGATAATCTGTTGAATAGGAGGAAGGAATTCATCCTTATTTCAAATAGTCTCTAAGGAAGGTAATTTCCTAAGTTTCTTAGATCACCTATACACTAGCGCTATTGTTTAGCAGCCCAAGCATCTACAGGACTCACCAGGTTATGGGGACAGAGGTTATGCTAGAAGTTAATCCACAAGCTCAATAAACCTCACCACCAGGTGCTTGGTCTAATTGCCAATATATAAGTTTCCATCTCTCCCCTGAGTAGAGGAATTTTTTCTTTTCCTGTATTCTGCTTAGAACCCAACTTTGTCCTATGCCTCTCTGATATACCCTTCCCATTTCCACAGTGTCTCTGGACGTCTGTGGAAGTTTCTCGTATGAAGTCTTCACACCTTCAGTGTGGTTTTTCTTCAGTTGCCTCCTAACTTCCTCTGGTTTTTGCTCACTACAGCCTGGGTTGGAGCTGTCTGTGCTGATCAGCGGTACTGCTCGTGTTCAGGGGCACCCATCTCCTGGGATCACTAACATCTCTCCTTCCCTCTGCTCTCAGCCAAATCACAGGCTTCTGCAGGTCCTAGGGTTCCTGCCTGTGAGTGATGGGTCACTTCATACTGGTTTCTGCTTCCTCCATTTGCAACTCTAGGCTGTCACCACTGCCTTCAAGTTTGTGGTCTGCACATGAATTACTCATAGTAAAGAAAATATCTTCTTTTTGTTGTTGTCATTTTGTTTATTTAGAGTGATCCTTCAGCAGAGTTGCTTGGGGTGCCAGTATTACATCTATTTTACCCTTGCAGATCTCTCCTTTCATTTTTATTCACTTTTCTAGATTTATCTTTTCTTTATGCAGCTCTTATTGGCCCCTAATACTTTAAGAAATATTTGTGTGAAGAACACACTCAAATGTAATTCAGTACAATTTGCAACATTATATACTATTGAAGATCTTTATGAAAACAGAATCTGTATCCTACTTATCTATGTATCTGACATACTAATTAGAAGTTTTTCATAATCAATTTAATGTGTTTAATTGATACAGTTAAAGTAAGAATTAAGGGACACTCTAATCACAGCAGGTTTGAAATAGTTAATAGTTAAAACCTTATATCAGTTTTCTCCCAATTTTTATTTGTCACAAATTAATTTTTGTTATTATTTTTGGTGTTAGTTGAGTCTTTTGGTGAACAATATATTTGATCAAATGTGTCTGAACTGGATGAAAGATCGTTTCTTGGTGGCCTTTCTCACCCAGATCTATTTGTTACAATCTCTTCATTAAGATTAAATTCATCTCTGTACCTGCCAGCTGCCAAAAAAAGAAAAAAAAAATAGAGAAGATTTAAGTTAAATCAGCTGTTTGAAAATCTATTATTTTTTTTCAGACATGGTGTGGTATTCATTTATGGTATGATTATTGTCAATAGCATCAGAAACCTTTTATTCAGTGCCATATGTTGGTTTGTGCCTTGGGTTGAATATCCCCCCAAACTGAGTTCCCACTGTGACAGTGTAAAGAGGATAGGAAGTCCTATTATGGTAATTGAAAGGCAGGATCCTGAAGGGCTGATTAGATTGTAGGACCATGCCTTAGTGAATGGATTAAAAATGGTGGTCAGGGGTGTGTTTCTGAGGGCCTAAAAAGGAGACAAAGGAAAGTCTCTTTCTTTTTCTGCTTCACCATTTTCAGCTATGTGAGACCCCAGCATTGCTGTAAAGCCAACACCAAAGACCCTCTCCAGATGTGTTCCCTGGACTTTGGAGTTTCCAGCCACTGAAACTGCAAGCAATAAATTTCATCTTCTTACAAATCACCCAGTTCCAGGCATCTTGTTATAGGCAGCAGGAATGGACTAAAATAGTTTGGCTCTGTTGGTAATTGCACAAAAATGAAATTCATTTCAAACATTTATTGAGCATATGTGATGCATCAAGCACTATGATAGATCCTGAGGGTATGTAGATGCGTTAGGCATGGTAGGGGTGTGGGGTTGGTGAGGAGGGGAGAGGGAGAGTTTGTTGCAGATGGAGAGAATAGCATATGCAGAAAGTGTAGTGCGGAAAATACATGAGCTGTGTGAGGTCAAATGAATGGTCAACCACAGCTAAAGTTAAAAAGATATGGACTCAGTTCCTCCAAGCCATATAATCTAAGATTGTAGATTGCATTGAGCAAAACAGATCTAATATTTCATAGATTTTTTCCCCAAATGATTCAGGAGTAATTGCTAGGTAATATACACAGATGCTTAGTTAAAAACTCATTTGATGACAGGTGAGCATTTGAAAATGAAACAAAAATAAAAATATGTTTCTGATGGAAGTAGTAAGATGGTATATGTTTTAAAAAGTGAAGTACTTTGTCAAGACACTTAATAGTGACTGAGGAAAATTGTAGAATTACCATGCATTAATCAAAAGGAGGGAATTCATGCATTACAAGAGATCACTGTAAGAGTTATTGATACGAAGTTAACACCTGGAGCTGCCACTACTAATGAGGTAGCTTCAGTCAAAAATACCTGCTATCAGCATCTTTGATAAGCAAAGAAGTGCTAAAACAGCTCCCACATAATCCATGAGGGAAATTTCTATTAACAGAATGTTAGTACTGGGAAAGAAACATCGTGATATGAATCTATTAGAAACCTTCTGAATACTTTAATGGGACAGCTTTAAGAAAATACTGTATCTAGTACAACTTATTTTCCAGATGAGTGCACTGAGGTTCAGAGAGGTAAAGTGAGTTGCTGAAAGTCACATAACTGGTTCGTAACAGAACCGGTGCTTACGTGTAGTCCAGTACTCCTCTCATAGACATTGCTGCCCCTGTCTAGTCCCTTTATATTAGGTAGTTAGATAAATAGATATTTATGAGAAAATTAAGTGGCCTTTCCAAGTCATTTAGTTTCAGAGCTATAATAACGAAAAATATCTAGCCCTTTTACTTTAAGATTTGAGGTCTTTTTACTGTATCATACCACTTTTCATGTATGACTATTTTCTGATCAAGGTGATATATGGTGCAGAAATATCAAATTTCAACTAGAAGTGATTTATTTTTCTTTCCCAAAGTTGAGGTGATATTTTGAGATAATTTTACTAGTAATGTGGATTTCTTTAACTTCCCAGAGACCAAAGAAACCTTATATTTATTATAACATATATGTGTGACATATATAGTTTAATAAAACTACTCAGAATGAGGAAAGCCCTTTAGGTGGAATAGTTCTATGGTCCTGACCTCCACTGTGTCAGTAAACTATGTTTCCATGACTAGACAGTAAGGTAACAGGACCTCTGAGTGATGCATGAAGGTGGGTGGCAATTCCAATAGGTGAGGCATTTCTTCAGTGTTAACAGTCATATCTAAGAATTTTGATAAAATGTACTGCAAAATGCCATCTTAATTATTAAACTGCATTAAGAAGTTCATGATTGTTAGTACGAGTGTAAAGCTAGCGCCAGGTCTCATAGACCGCTCGAGCCTGTTGTCAAGACTGGGTCACAAACCCTTCACACGCAGGTCTATGAGCTAGGTAATAGGAAAAAGTCCTCGGAGCCGTGGGCGAAGAAATAATAGGCTTTATTTAGAGCTAGGAGCAGTCGACCTAATATGGCTTCCCAGAGTGTCCTCTAGAAGCTTCGTGCATCAGTGCCATTAGTGCTTTTACTCAAGTCCATAATCCAAAAAAAAAAAAAAAAAAAAAAAACCAACCAAAAACAAACAAAAAAACCCCAGATGCACACGTGCAATCACATTAGACAATAACAAGGAACACCCGTGCGCATATGCGTACCCACCTCAGATGCTCAGCAAGACTCTGAGCATCTGAGGGGCCCTGACCATTTTCCTTATATTTTCCCAACAACGAGAAACATCAGCACCCTGTCAGGCTGGGTCCCAGATGTTTGGCCTACCCAATCCATTTTTACCCGATCTCCCTCTACTACTGGGAGGCTGTAGGAACTTGTCTAGCTTATATGTGACCCATTTAATACAGTGGGACTGGCAGAGGCTTTGCCTCTTTTCTAGAAATATTAAAGTTGAGATCCAAGACCAGAAGTTGTGGGGAAGTTATCAGAAGCCAGAAAGGGGAGGCAGCAGAGAATGGGGGAAGAAGAGAAGGGAAGGGTGAGCTGGCCAGTGGAAGGGCCCGGATGAGTCCTGGGGGTAGGGGTCCTTGATCACCTTCAGTAGGGTGCTTGGGTAAACCTGCCTCATTGAAAGGACAAGTGCAGTCCGAGCAGGCAATGACAATGAAGTGTGGTTGTTCAGGGTCCTGAGAAGAGGCACAGGTCAGAGTCCAATGCCTAAACTAAACACAGGGACAAGAAAAATCCCTTGGAATTTTTCTGGAATGCCTTGGGTGCGTATCCCAGTGTGGCTTGGGCAACAGGAGCAAATCTGAGTGGACATGCAGAAGTGGGAAGGGGATTCAGACTTCTATAATTATTGCCTGGTCCTAGGAGCAGAAATTCCCAAACCTATCTATGCATCAGAAACTCCTTGTGATCATTTCTCAGGGTGGTGGATAGGAGATACATTCTGATTTTGTAGGCTTAGGTCAAGATCAGGAGTCTACGTATTTAGAAAGCACCCTAAAGCATTCTGATGTATGACTGGATTTGGGCTACATTCCTCTGGGAAATTCTTTACAATACTGTATTATTTTGTTTCTGTTGCTTATAACACTATGCCTGAAACAGGGTAATTTATAAAGAAATGAAATTTAGTCGTTACAGTTTTGGAGGCTGGGAAGTGCAAAGTGCAGGGAACACTTCCGGTGAGGGTCACCTTCTACAGCAATGCAGGATGTCACATGGTGAGAATGGGCTGAGCAAGAGAGCTAAACTTCTCATTCACTGTTCTTAAAAACCATCATAACCATGCCCATGACCACCATTAAACCATCAATGGATTAATTTGTTCACAAGGGCACAGTCCTCACAATCTAATCACCTCTTAAAAGGCCCCACCTTTCAATTAGCATAATAGGATTTCTCACCCTCTTAACACAATTACAGTGGGGATTAAGTTTCAGTGAGTTAAGGTGGGCTTTCAATCTGTAGCAAATACTAACACAGTTATTAAATGATTGTATTTTAATATTAATAAAGTCTCTGGAATGCTTATAAAATCTTCATTTTACCAAATTTCTTTGGTTCATATAAAGGTCATACAAATAAAAGGCAAGACTTTCCTTTCCTTTTCTTTTACCATCAGGGCAAATATATCAATTGAAATAAGCATCAGTGGGATCAACATACAGATACAAGATTGCAATATAATCTCATGCCTCCAGTACTTAATGGCAATGAGTACCCACTGACTAGGCTCTGGGCATAAATAAATAGAAGTATTGACCATCAGTCAGAAGCAATCATTGTAGCATTTTATAAAGGATGAGTGATGCTTCTTCAGAAATATAGCACAAAATATGCCATTTAAAGGAATGCACACATTATTAACCTTTTTATAGTTCAATTCATTATAATGTGATGTTGAATATTTTCAGTTATCAGAGAAGATGGATTTACCATGATGCAGCTTGTTCAAGCAGAAAGAGCCCTTGATTTCAATTCAAGCAATCTGGATTCTAGCTCTCATTCAGCTACTGACTACCTGGGTGAACTCTACTCTGCTTCTCAGTGTTCCAGAAGAGGAGAGGGGTACATCTCCAAAGTTTCCCAAGATCTAATATTCTATGATATTTGTCATTGGGACTCAGGATTCTTATACAGGAATGGATCAGGTGACTGCACTACTATAGCAGTTGGCAGAAAATGCATTAGTATAGCTTACGTTCTTCCAATATAATGCTACCACTGACAAGATCACATCTGCGTTTGTCATTTATATTCTCTAAATGTCTCTTTAATTAAAAAAAAAAAAAGTCAAACCTGTGTTTTCTTGGCTCCTTGACCTAATTTTCTTTTGCTAGACCACTCTAACTTGTTATTTATTCATCCAACAAATATTTATTGATACATTATTTTAGAGAGACTGGCCTACTTAATATAAAAAAATTTACCTCCAAGAACTTTAGAGATTCATAGAAATGATAAGAAATATAAAATGCCCCAGAAGGTCAGAAACAATATGTTATGAAATGATTATTATTATAAGAATTCAGACTAGAAGAGCTTATTTCTGGTGTGATTCAGATTTATAGAGATGACATCTGTACTGCTTACTAAAGTGAAGGTAAGATATGGAAGTAAAAATTGGTGGGGGTGCAGTGTTTCAGGCACAGAGAGATGAAAGAACTGGATCATGTTTAGAGGACAGTAAATAATTTAGTTTGTTGTATGGGACATGTAAAGAGGCTCCCTGGAAAATAAGCTAAAAAGATGAGATGTGTGAGTGATGGGTGAAGTGCTGTAGTGAGGCTCACAGTTTTGCCTTTTCAGGAAGCAACTTTCTACAAATCAGGCTGTTTCTGGGCTTGTTAATTTCTTATTTCTGCCTGCAAGGTATCTTTGCTGTTAGCTGTGATCACCATGATAATGTGTGTGTGCTTCCTCACACCAGCACTTATTTTCGGGAGACATTTGACTGGTATCCTGGCCGTGAAACTTGGCCTTTGATATGTGGTACTTGATGCTGAAGGTTAGGTTCAATTTTACTACTTTCTTGACTGTTTTCTCTCAGGCCATACTCTGATTTTATCTTTTCTTCATCTCTTCCCTTCAGTATGTTTCAAGATGACATGGATGTTGGAAAGACAGACTGTTGCTTGAAGTAAAAAAGAAAATACAGATCTCCTGATACTAAGGACTAGAGATCTTAGGTGTTCAGAGCTTCATAACAACCTTGCACACTTACAGAACTGTAACCACTAGAAGAGATTGTATGTGTTTGTAGAGGCTTTCTGTTAAAGAACAAACCTGACCTAATCATTAATTAAATTCTATAACCAACTTTTGTCATGGTGGGAAGACAATTTCAGATCATTTCCTCCAATGTCTAGTGTCCCCTGTGCTATTTATCATATTCCTCTGGCGATCATTTTGCCTACCTCTTTTAAATTTGTTAATTTTGCCCCACTGGTGACATTTAGGCTCTTTCACAAGATGTATTTGCTATGTTAATTGGTTAACTGTCTTCTGACAAAAATAATGTGCGATTTTGCTTTTGAGTGTATATAATACAGGTATGAGTTTTAAAAGACCCAGATTCACTATGCTGCATTGTCTAACTGTATTAGGTGTGTTTGAGGCTGGCACTGGGCAGAAATGGAAGCAAGGAAACTGTCTTCTGGATCCTCAGCCTCCTCTGCCTGCCCCTTCCCTTTCTTGCCAGCGGCCCTGGCTTTTCTCTCAGGAGCAGTTTCTGCCTGTTCCCTTCAAAATCTGCTCTTAGGTGATGTTCCTTTAAACTCATTCACACAAGGGCTTAATGAACTGATAACTGAGAGTTATGATTCATCGTATTTATTTGCTTTTCATATCTTACATATTAATATATGTTAATTGCTTATAGTAGCTTTCTTTTATCATGTTTACTTGCTTTTAATAGCTTATAATACCCTAAGCCAAAGAAGTTATTTTCTAATAGGTTATGTTTGAGGTAGAGAGGCATTCCCAGCTTACTAAAATAAATAATGCATCTTTTACCCTCTCCCATCCTCATCAAAAACAGCCATTTTTTAAATTAAGTATTTGATCAGATAGTTCTAAATCTCTTTGTTAGGTGTGACCTTAAGTTTAGCAAATGTGACTGATATATCATACCTACAAGCTTGCTGCTTCTAGTTTGCATTTAGACTACGTTTTATTCCTCAAGTGTTTGATGTTTTCTCCTTACATCTAATGAAAATTCTGTTCTGCTGTCAAAATGCAGAAAGCACGGTTATCATTTCACCGTGGTAGTTCAGGAAAATTTAAATTAGATTTGTACTCCTCAAAATCACAGTCTGTTTAGGCATAAGCAAATTACGTGCAAATAATGTAGAAAATATCAGGTGTATTTGTTACACTTGAGTATGACCTTTGGGAAAATAGTATAGTGCCTGGCTGTGCTGCAGGAACAATAGAGAGGTCTGGCTGAATATGAGGTCACGTGTAAACAGAAAATGTATAGTTTCTTTATGTAAATGCTCATATCAGAATCATATTCCTGCTCTAGTGAGTAAGGGGGAAGAAAACAAAGGTTAGCCCCAGAAATTGCTAAAGACAGAGACAAATGGCATCCTTTTGTCTGCCTTTACCTCTAATTTTGTTAAATGAAGGATGAGAGAAGAGTAATATTAAAAATGCTGTGTTTGGAATGCCATTTGCAACTTGAATCTAGGTTCCTTCAAACCAGGTGAATTTTATGATAAACTAAAACTGTTGTCATTAATGTCCTCATTGTATTTGTGACCGAGAAAGCTGCATTTAATTCTGATTTAACACATTCTGGTAAATTATCATTATTTTGCTGCCTATTAGAAGTTTTTATTTTTTAAATAAAGTAGGCAAGAAGTTGCACTGTTTGGCAAGATAGGTTTTCATGGAGACAAAGTACATCATTTTCAGTACGGTCTAGTTTGGGAAGTGCTAAATAAAGGTCTTAGTCTCAAAACAAGCCAGCCTTTTGATTCACAACTATGTTATAAGTTAATGTTATCCTTCCCCCTTCTACTCCTTTAGGTGGATTTCACAGTCTGTGATCCATCAGTGCTCAGGTTCTCGGTGCAGGTTAACTTGATAAGGGTGGGATGTGGTGGAGTGTTGGCATCATATGGCTAGGTCTGGATTTTAGAGAACTGGATACTGTAGTTTAGAGAACTTTTGCACTCCAAGGAAGAGGAGTGAAAAAATGGGGAGGCAGAATATCCAAATTTCATCAACTCTTTTAACATGGAGTAAGAATCATTTTAGGCCTAGTGTTACTTGTTTTTTCCCATTTGATATTTAGCTCATGAATAGTCAACATGCAGACGTTTGGTTGGGAAAAATGTTACATTGAAACACAATTTTAGCCTTAGTTTTCTATGGGTAGAAGATGATCCTTTTTCTGTCAAATGTAAGTCTCTGTGCATGGCTGTTCCTCAAAGTGCATGGACATTCAATCAGTAAGTAATGGGTTTAAATATTGGTATTGCCACTTAGGAGAAAAGTGATCATGGGCAAGTTAAGTAAACCACACTGACCGTCCATTTTCTCATTTGTGAAGAAGTAGAGACAATAACCTGGATGAGATTTTGGAAGAGCAGTATGATGATACCTGTATATCATCTGGTTGAGTGGTGGTACATGGTGAATGTTCAATATTAGCTAGTATAGTTATCATTTATATAGCTTTCTCTCTGCTGACACATTCTGAAAATTATTTCTTTCTGGAAATAAGCCTTTTGGTTAGACTTAACACAAAGAAATGTTGTTTCATTTCTCTACCTCTTTGAAATCAAGACCATTGGGCTATGTTCCTTTTTTTCCCCCAAATGGTACAAATGTATGCATAGTTAATTTGATGTCAAATAAGTGAGTTAAGAGAATCTTAGTCTAACCTTATTATGCCAAGAAATTTAAAGATTCCTTCTTTAAAAATGGATGTAGTTCTTTGTATAAATTTACTCATTATAAAATGTACACTATGACTTGCTTTGTTCTGGCATCTTGCACAGGAGTCTTTGCTTACTTTGGCAGAGCTTTGTGTGTAAAAGTGTATCTTCAAATGCAGAGCAGACTGAGCTGATGGATGCTCTGTGATCTGATGTTCTCCATGTAGGTGAGACTCATTATTCAGAAACATGATAAAAAGAAATGTAAATTTTTAAATAACACTCATGTAAGTTATGGAAGTGATTAATTATACATTGTAAACTCCTTTGCATATCTTGTGGTTAATTCAACACTTTCAATAAATTTGTTGTCTCCTGTTATTTAATGTATTATGGTATGTATCTTGGTAAAAGTGGTTCTCAGTTTTTTCAATTAATGCAATATTTTAGATTGCTGCTTCTGACCTTAATTTTCATGTCCTCCTTGCCTTAGACCAAACCAATCTGTACATTTCTCAAATCCAAAGTTTGCCAAAAGAACTGGGAAATATAATTAAAGAAGCAAAGGGTCACTGGTCATTGATCTGTGGCCTGGTAGGCAAAAGATGGGATAGAAAGTAAATACGACTTCAGCTTAGTGTGTTGTATTCAAACTAGATAAATGACTTTCCTTTCTTTTTAACTATTAAGATTTTGACATTCATCAAGAGGCAGTCCCATGCTAGAGAAGGGAATCATGGTTTCTGTTCTTTTCTAGCACGTCATCTGATAGTCATATTGATAAGCATATTTTGGATAGCGGATAGATTTTCCTTATTAGGACAGAGCTAATAATCAGGATTTCAATTTATCAGAAAGTAATTGATAAATATTATTGCAGAACTGGATTATGGCTTTCAGGCATGTTCTTCTAAAGATGCTCTTGGTTGCTGTATTGTCACATTTTAAAACTGACATCTGTCCATGTTTCTAGGTACCTTTGTTTCCCATGGTCTTTGTTTTGATCTCTTTTAGTACTTTCCCTAATTAGTATAGCACCTAATTCATAGTGGTCACTTGCTCAGAAATAATTTGTGGAATGAATATGTGCTCTTATATCATTAGAGTTTTTAAAGAGATTATTGTGCCCTTCATTACTGAATATAGAAAGAGAGTCTATAGTTTGACTAACTTGATATAGGAGGATAACCCATGAATTTCAGAGCAAGGGAACCCATATTTGATTCTCATTTTACTGTGTACTAGCTAGAAAAATTAAAATAGCTTCTCTGAGCCTAAACTTTTTCAGAAGTAAAATGGATGTGCTTTCTCCTAAATACCATATTCTGTGTAAGTGAAGTGAAAAAACATATTCTGTCAGTCCCCTTCCTGGTGGGAAACATAAGGTGCACTCAGATGGGAAATTGAGGGGAGAGACTATGAAAGGATGGGCAAAGTTAAAGGAAACTTGCAAGGTGTTATGAAATATCCTAGGGCTAGCAATAGTGCAGAATCCTTGCTATGCCTAGGCCTGAAAAAGCAAGGGGAGCAAAGAGTTTACAGAAACCAGGAATAGCTTGTGCTTAGAGGAGAGAACCATCTGGATCCGTGGCCTCTGGTAGTGGGATGCAGCCAGACCATAGCCAGGCAGGGAGTGAGACCAGGGAATAAATGTTCTGGCTGCACTTTATCCACACCCCCCCATCCTGCTAGTGCTTCTGACTGGCCAAATTCACTCAGAAGGGAACCCGCGAATACAATTCATACAGGCCAGTCTCCAGGGAACAGAGCAGGGTGGGATCGATTTTTGGATCTATCATGAGCATGGTGATTGCTACCTAACATTCAGGGTGGCTGTATAATTTATTATCCAAGTAGCAACACTTCTGAGGATGAAAGGGGACACTACTATTAATAATTGTACCGTACAACAGGCATAAAACAGAACTGTGCCAGGCATATCAGGGCATATTGTCATCTTACTAAGAGAGCATAAGTCTAGGTGAGTATGGAATTCCGCCTCCTTCCTTCACCACTTTTCTCCAATTCTTTCCTGTTTTGACGGTGTAATGTGAGCATTTTGAGAAAGATTAAATTATTTTAATAAAGCAATCTAGACTCATCCCCCTGTGGCAGGCTTTCCGAAGTTGGTAATTACTCCTGAGTCCCTTGCTAAAATCTGCCAGAAAAGGGCAAAGGATTCAGGTTATTCTTTATTTATGATTAACGTTTCCCCCATTTGGACACTGAAGACAGTAGAGGCAGCGGGGAGTCTGTTATTCAATAAATGGGATGTGCATACTTTGCACAGGGGAGTTTGGTGAACTTTTATTCTTTTCTGGCATTGGCTGTTATTTATATCTTAAACTCAGTTACTTCATATGCTGATTGCTTTGTTTTGAAAACATCTGTGATTAGTATTTTTAATTTGTGTTAATATTGGTGATTGACCAGGATTGGTTTTCAGTGTCATTATATATAATACTAAATAAGAAAAAATACTAATGAATACAGGGAATTATGAAAACAACAAACATTTCAGCATATTCTGGTAGGTAGATATAAGTTTGAAGTCAGAATAATTTTATTTGAGCCAAGAAATGTCAATATGATCAAACCTAATGGAGTGAGTTTGGAACAAAGGAAACTGTACTCTCAAAAATTGTGCATGATTTAATCCTACACATGCCTTGGCTGGGATTTTTGATAACATACTTGGGAAATAAATAATCCTGGTGATTTCTGCTTATCAGTTTTGATTCCAGCTTTCATACTGACATTTCTACTGCCCTGGTGGCAATAGCCCTGTCAAAGTAATCTGCTGCTTCCTTTCCTAGCCTACTGACTTTTTTGCCCAGGTTGGAAGAGTTGGTTTCTTCAAAGGATTTACACTGCTCCTTTGCCATTCATCCAGACTTGAATAAAGTCTCCTCAAGGAGTGACTTACTCCTTTCTTCTAGAGACTTTCTTTTAGTTAATAACTGGTAGATTTCCTTGACTGCAACTCTAACTGGTTGGTGTGACATACGGACTTACCCAATCCTAGTGCTTTACAACCCTATTAGAAGATAGGCTGTAATATTTTGGGAAAAATGCTTACCAACTTTCCAATGAGTTCTTTCTAGAACTTCTTGAGCTTATCCCCACAAAAAATAATCAAGGAATTTTTACAGATTGGTATTGATAAACATGCTTCTTAAAGGGCATGTATAATTAGAAGAAAAGATTTTTGCTACCAGATATAATTTTAAAATCAGACAGTATAAACTGAAAAACCTTAACCACTCTAATTACCATATGAAGGTAAAGCAAACATCTGCAAATAAATGTGTTGACTGATTTATTCATGTATCTATCAAATACTTTTTAAAAATTGAAACCTAATTGATACATATTTGTGGGGTAAAAAGTTGACTATCAATACTTGGGTACAATATGCAATGGTCAAATTGGGATAGTCAGCTCATTCATCATTACATAAATAATCATTCTTTGCGTCCATTAATCAATTTCTCACTAACCCATCCCCCTTCCCTTTTCTCACTTCTAGTAACCACACTTCTTTTCTCTCCTTCTGAAAGTTTGACATATTATAGTGATTGTTGTCTGTCTTTCTGTCTTTCTTTCTCTCTTGTTTCTTATTTTTCTTCCTTCTTTCTTTTCTTTCTTTCTTTCTTTCTTTCTTTCTTTCTTTCTTTCTTTCTTTCTTTCTTTCTTTCTTTCTTTCTTTCTTTCTTTCTTTCTTTCCTTCCTTCCTTCCTTCCT
>NW_007726288.1:1631-38365 GCF_000696425.1 Galeopterus variegatus | reverse complement strand
TCTCCTTCCTTCCTTCCTTCCTTCCTTCCTTCCTTCCTTCCTTCCTTCCTTCCTTCCTTCCTTCCTTCCTTCCTTCCTTCCTTCCTATTTATTTACTTATTTATTTTTACCTCCCACGTATGAGTGAGGACATTCAGTATTAATCTTTCTGTGCCTGGCTTGTTCACTTAACATAGTTTTCTTTAGGCTCATCCATGTTGCTGTGAATGGAAGAATTTCATTCCTTTTTATGGCTGAGTAGTACTATCAAATTTGTTCTGAGTCCTGCTATGTACCAGATGTTCTCCTAGGCACAAGGAATACAATGGTGAGTAAGATAGGCAAACTCTATTGGTTAGATTTTACATTTTAAGTAGGGGAAAAGGCAATAAACAACTACAAAACTAGTAAATAAAAAAATAAACCAGAGTATCAAGTGCTATGTGGAGGGTACTATGTTATAAAGTCACAGAGTGACTTTTACAAGTTCTGAGTGACAAAATGCACCAGCCAAACAATGATCTGGGGAGATGCTTTTCTAGTCAATGTGGTTAGCTAGCACAAAGGGGTTGGGTTCAGAACCAGCTTGGCACATTCTAGGCACTGGAAGAAGGTCACGGAGGCTGAAGTAGGCAAGAAGGAAAGTACTATAAGATGGCAGGAAGGGCCCACAAGGTCCTGTTGGGCTTTGTAAACCAGGATAAGGATTTCATATTTTATTCTAAGTGATCTAGGATATAATTGGAGGATATTATATAAGGAAATAAAATGATTGGATGAATATATTTAAAAGATCAATCGGGTAGCATAGTGGAGAATTGACCAAAGGGAAGCAAGAGTAGAAGTCTGGAGAACATTGAGCAGCCATCGTACCACGAGTGAGAGATGGTGGTGGTTTGCAGTAGGATGGTGGTGACAGGAATGGAGGGAAGTAGGCAGAATGGGGTCAAGTGTTGCTTTATTGGCGGTTTGTATAAAACAGCCTATATGAATATAATAGTCAATGACTAGAATCAGAGGATTGTTTCTTATTAACAGAACAAGACTTTCTAGGTAAGAACTCAAAAGGGGTTTATATGTGCTCGACGTATATTACCTTTCCCTTGTCCAGTTTTCTTGACCTATCATCTAAAATAGTGCTACTCACCTTTTCTCATAGAATACTGTGGGGAAATTCCCCATAGTTGGCTTTCAATTTGCTTATGTTGACTAAGCGCTTTGTGTTACCTATCATCTCCCTGCATCATTTGTGTACACAATGGAACTTACAGATTTTCATGCTGTTTAGAAAGGGGTGATGGTAACTTCTGAGGCCAAGTTGAAAGGAGCACAAGTATAAGAGAAAGGGATGCTGCGTGCGAGTCACCTTGGAAGATGAAATGACCCGTGCTGAATGCATTTGACGGGAAAGAAGGGGGTTTGAACAGATCACTCTCAGGAAAAACACAGCCTGAAAGTGACGTGAGGGATGAATTACTGAAGCCCCTTACTAGAAAGCTGAGGTTTCCAGCAAGCCCAGGTCTGACATTTCTGTTAAATATTTAGGAGGAGCTCTGGGGAAAAGTGAATAAAGAGGCAAGTTAGAGGGCAAGGACAGAAAACTTTAGAGTGGAAAATGAAGCTTCAGTAGAGTCAAAGCAAGAATAGGGAAGAGTTCCATTACTTATTCCGCTAAAAACAAACAAGCAAGCAAACGAAAACTCTCAGTCTGTGAACAAAGCCCAGTCAATATTTGGGAGGAAGATCATTGACTTTAGAGTCAGGCAGGCCTGAGTTTGAATTCACATTCCATGTGTGTCCTTGAACAGGAATAGTCTCTGAGTCTGCATTTTCTCGCACATAAAATGGAGATGTAAGCTCTAAATCACGGTGATGTTGGAAAAATCTAATGACCTGGCAGTGTTTGGATCTAACTTCTATCTTTTTATCTAAGTCTGTTTGGCAAGAGAGTTAATCTTTTAAAACTTTGTTTCCTTATCTGCAAAACAGGACTGACAACTATGGAACAAGATTGCTGTTCAATACTTTATCACTAAGCCACATATTGTTATTGTTGGAGTTTTATTATTTAAAAGCTTGGTCCAAAACAGGCAATCAATAAGTAGTACTTTCTTTCTACTATTTTCTTTCCTTTAATTCTTGCATCTCATTACCATTTCTCCTACATAAAAAATCTTTTTTTCCCATACAATGTTTATATTTCAGTCTTTGTTTGCTCAAATAAGTATATACTTGCTTTAAACTAATTTTCTTTTTTTTTTTTTTTAAATTGAAACATAGTTGATTGTACATATCTATGGGGCTACAGAGTTGAATATCAATACTTGTGTGCAATATGTGATGCTCAAATCAGGATAATTAGTATATTCAACATTACATAATGTTGAATAAACTGATTTTCTTCTAAGATCCCAGTATGATTTCTTCCTTTCAAGTTAGCATAATTATTAAAGGCTTTCCCCTTTGCTCTTAAAAGTATCCCAGTTTGGACAACAAATTATATGGTTACCCCACTTAGGGTTCCTGTTACTCATGTAATCATTCAATATGTAATTGAAAAAATATGTCTTTAAAAGACTAGTGATCTATGAAGGAAGGTTCAAGCCAGAATTACATTTGTAAAATGATTTTCTGAAAAAAGCAGTGATTTGTTTACCAAATACACAATGAATCCACTGGTGAGCCCTGATTGATTGACACTTCTGATGATCTGTCACTCCTGGAACATGCTGGGGCAAACCAGAAGCATTCCGGAAGATAATTTCCTGAAGCTGCATGTCATGAAAGTGCTCATGATGTTGAAACACTTTCATGGCTCCACCCTCTGTCAAAAGCCGGGACAAGTTATCTCTTTGATTTAGGTGCCCTTAGGTGCATTGGTAGAGGGTTGAATTATCCCTTGCTATGAATGTCATCGATGCTTGTCAAAGAACCACAGCTTTTTCTGATAAAAATGAGCTTTCTAAGTCCCACCAGAAAGTATAGCTGGGCAGCAATGGGGGAACCACTGGGATGACATATTTTTGGAATGGTGATTTCATTTCTCGACCTGTCCATATGGTAGAGAGAAAAGCTCTTTTAAAAATTTACTCTGGACCTGGCCTTAGCACCACATCAGATTAGAGAAACTGTGAAACTTTGAATCCTGAACATTTAATTTCTCTTTAAGTAGGTAATAATAACACTTACTTATTTTCTTCATAGGGTGATATTTGATTCATAATTCAATTGATTTTTGTACATCTTAGTGGGAAAGAAGCCAAGAAATGTATAATGTTATAGTTAATAAATGTCAGGCACCTTTAAAATTCAACCCCTTTTCCACCACAGTGTGACTAGAAATTCATATGAAGTGGTCACATGAATAACCTCTGTCTTCAGGAAGCTTGCTTACTTTTCAAAAGTATACACATGGAAAAAAAGTTGAAGAAAAAAAGAAGAGAGTATAAAATAAGTGCAAAATTAAGTTTAAGATGAATACTTGAAAGCAGGATTTGGGATTCTGTTGATAATTCATTCTACCTAGGAAAGAAAATCTCTGAATACATTATTGCTTTAAAACCAAGTATTAGAGGGTTTTGACTTCTAAAAGCATTGGATATAATTTTGGATGTATGACAGAACTAGGGTATCAACTTTTATTAAAATATTTCTTTTAGAAAAAACATGAAATATTCATTGCTGGTATTAAACCAAACTTTCTTCAATATTAAATCTAGAATTAAAATGGGGTACTTTCAATTTTTGTGATGATGGTACATTATGCTGTAACATTAATAGGTGCAATTTAAGGGCTTGGTGGGTGCTAGGTCTTTGAAGTATACAGTCTCATGTAATCCTCCCAAACTTCTTAAGAATTGGGAGTTATTATTTCCATACCATAGCTGATGAAGCTGAGGTTAATAACTTGGCCAAAGTCACAATGTTAGTGATTGACAGAAACAGTTTTCCTTTCAGACTCTGTTCTTACTCATTATGTTTCAGAATGCGGTTTGCTTTCCAGAGTTATCATCCATATGTTTTTCTCCTAGATATCATCATAATTTTAGTGGAAGTTACAGTTTACTGCTGACCTAAATGCTTGTTGAACACCTGTTTATCCCCTACTTATCAGATTATTATCCTCAGACCTGACTGTATTGCTACTTAAATGATGCTTGCCTCTTAGTTTCCTCGTGGTTAGGTAGACATGAAACCACTTTGGTTTTCCTTATTAAGGAATTTTGAATATCCCTTGTTCCTGGTCTTCTAGCTTGATCTCTAATATACTAAGTATTTGGTGTTATAGTAAAACAAATACTGCCATTGACAGGAACTATCAGCACTCAACACTGTCCTATAAAGAAATGAAAACCTTATGAATGTTAAGATTCAGAACACCGAAAATCACACAGCAAATAGAAAGCTTTGCCTACCCTCTCTGGCAATATTTTCTAATTGAGCATTAAAAATGGTGTATATTCCCAACTCTTTGCCTCAATTAATGTTCATGGTGTCATTTTTTTTTCCTTCTTAATTTCATATATGTATTCCTTAAAACTGAAGAAAATAACACCATATGTCTGGGGATTTGGAATCATAGTCTGAAGCAATTGCTAAGAGCATGAAGTTTCACAGACATCTTGTTTTATATTAAAAACTTTTAAACTGTGTATTCTAATTCATGAACAGTCTTCAAAAGTTCATAGAAAGATTTGTATTATCTTGTAATTCAATTTGCTACTTACTTTTAGAAGTACCCTCATATTATATATTCTTATCTATTTGATGTAAATATATTATTTTAAATACTTTCACATAAAACTGATGTTTCAGAAAGATATGCCACATTTTCTTATGTTTTGAATGATTCTGGCAAACTAATTCATGTTTCCTAGTGGTGGTGCACATACTTTAGCTTGAAAATTATGAAGCTAACAATTTTTTTTCCAGGAAATCCTGCTAGAATTCTGAACCACTCATTCATTTTTTCATTCAACAAACATGTTTTTCAGTGTCCACTCTGAGTAACGACTATATAGGCATTAGGTACAGACTAATGGCTAATTTCATCAAGGTTCTTGTTCTCATGGATATTACATTCTGGGAAGGGGCATTAATAAGTCACTAAGTAAGCCAGAAAATGCATCATGACAGTCCATTCCATGATGAAAATAAAGATATTGCAGTAAGGAGGAAAGAAGTGGAGACTTTTTCAGACCCAATAGGTTTTTTTCACTTGTTATTCATATAGTCAATTCAGCCAATTCACTCATTAAAATAATTAAATTTGGTGGATAAGAGTAGATCAAATAATTTCCCAGTCCATCATATGGAAAAAAAAATCCTGATTATGGCTTTTTCACTTAGATCCAGTTGTTGGGATGTTTTTTAGAAAAGGGTAGGTCTTGTCATGATTTTTAATTTAAACTTGAAAGCATGTTTCTATTTGTTTTTAATTATCTTTCCTCATAGACTTGTCTTGCACTTGGTTAGGTAAATGCTTCATGACTATTACAAGTGGAAAACACATATAGATCTTCAAAGTTTTAAGAGTAGTAAAAGCTGCTCAGTTTTTATTCCTGATTTTTCCTTTGTAAAAATTCACATAGTGAAATGTTTTTTTTTTTTTAGTGTCAGTATTTTATCTCATCAAGTACCAACAATATTGTTATTCTGTAGAGAACAGCTTAGAAGAAATTAACTTGGCAGTAACTCTCATGAAAAAAAGTAATCTTGAATAGATATGACAGTTTTGTGAGCTATAGTTCTAGGGATCATCACCAAAGCATTTCAATTTTAACATTGAAAGAATTTGTAGCATTTAAGAAAAATAGTTGCTAGGACATATTTCAGTGCATTTTGTGTTATATCGAAGGATTTTTGATAGGATTTTGAAGATGAGGAAAATATAAGTTAAAATACTTTTGTTTGGGCCATTTGCATTGGAAATGGACATGGTATTAAAAGATTGATTTTTAACATCTCACTTTCAGTGTGAGACAATGAATAGCTTGGATCCTCAATATCATAGATGATTTCTTAATCTTCATGTTGCACCTTGCTCTTCATGGTGATTTGTGTCTCGCTTTGTCTTATGGATAGAAAAGGAAGATCCACTTACTGTGTTGAAGATATAAAAGAAATTAATTACCTGCCTGTGGTTACTATCTGCACAGAATCAAATTACTTGGTTTAGGAAATATTTCATCTGTTAAAAATCCAGTGTAGACCAGAGATACTACGCCTGAACCAAATAAATGGTGAAACCTGAAGATAAATTTACTGTTCTTTACTCTGTTTGCGAAAGGCTGGGCTGCACATGTCTAAAATGCTCTCCAGCGAGGCACCTGAGAAACTGTCATCCCTTCTTTACAAAATTGAGTTGTTAACTATTTCTATTTAGGATCGTTTAGAGTGGTTTGAATGTTATTTAACAAGCATAATGTTGTGGAGTAGTGTTACATATTGCCTAAGGAGGAGGTTTCTATTACTTCTATTTATCTTTTGCATCAGTGTTTGACGGGTAACAAATGAATTCCTTTTCTAAAATTAAATCAGGTTTCATTTCTGTCTTTTACCCATAAAACATGAAACATTACTTGCTTCTCAGACAGTTCCCGTACTATACCATCTTTCATTACTTTTATAAGTTCTGTCATAAATGCTTTACCTCTTTGGCCTTGGCTTCTAACTGCCTATTATAGAGATAAGTGTCTGGGTTTGATAATATAAAAACTTCAAATGTTGCTTTACCTTCAATTAAAAAGTACTTTAAAAGCAGCGTTAGAGTACAATATAGTTTTTCATTTGTCTCTTGTATTTGCCTTCTCGTATAGTTTTGGTTTTTTATGACCATGAAGAACAGTGTTGGTAGAGCATTTGGGATAGGTCCCTGGACTGAGGTCCATAGCTGTACACCTGCCTTCTGGACATCTTTACCTGGATGTCCCCCACCACCTTGAACTTAACCTGAACATTGTTCCTTCCTATGTTTTCTCTATAGTAGAGGTTGACAGAATTATGGTCTCTTGGCCTAATCTAGCCCACTGCCTGTTTCTGCATGGACTGTAAAGTGAGAATAGTTTTTACATCTTTAAATGGTTGAAAGAAAATGAAAAACAAATATTTATGATACATGAAAATTAAATTGTCAGTGTCTTTAAATAACATTTATTGGAACACAGCCATACTTATTTATGTACTGTGTGTGGCTCCTTTTGTGCTATAATGGCAGAACCAAATGGTGGTGATGAAGATGGCATGGCCCTGAAAGCCTTACAGTAGTCTAAACTGTGTGGCTCTTTACAGAAGAAGTCTGCTGATTCCTGCTCTATTTGTATGGAAAATTTCACCACTCTCTCAACTGTCAATCTCCCAATCTTAAACCTCTGAATCTTCTAACCTTTCCTCTCCTTCCTACTCATATCTTGTTGATGTGCATAAGGAGTATTTCAAGACCAGACCCCTGTTCTTTATTCACTCCCACAACTTTAGGGCATAGATCATTATCATCTCTTGCCTGGACAATTGAAATAGTTCTCCTTAACTCCTGTTTCTCTCCAATAAAATTTAGTTCTATGGAGTAGCAGAGTTGTCACGTGAACATTAGTAAGTGAGATCATTTCTCTCCCATGTTGAGGATGTCATTGGAATTCTGTTTCCCACAGAATCAAGTCCAAGCTCCTTAGTACTGTAACAAATCCCTTCATTTATTGGCCCTGATTTCTTCTTCAATTCCATCTCCTGTGGCTGCCTGTACTGTCCACTTCTACCCCTTGCATCCTAAATTCCAGCAACACAGTGTTTCTTATTGTTCCCTTCTATGTTGGTCTTTCATGACTCTGCCTTCGCAATGCAGTTGGGTTATTGTTACTGTCCTTTTACTACTTTCTAAATAGCAAACTTGATTTACGTTTTTGAGATTCAGTTTAGATGTCACATTTGAGAATCTTTTCCTAGAGCCTTCAGGTAGAGTTAGTTGTTTCCCCACTGCATTTCTGCATTTACTTGTGTTGTAATCATCTCTTTAGATATCAGAGCTCTGCCACATTTTTGTATCCTTAGAACCTAGCATTTGTCACAGAGGATATATTATATATTTGTTGGCTGAATAAGTGCTTATTTACTTTTAGAGAAATTCTTCAGTTTAATTCAGCAGAGCTAGAATTCTAAAAATAATAACCATCAAGTCTATAATTCTATATGGTTTGAATGAACCTCTGAATCTTTATGGGTAATTTTCCAAAAGTCTCTGGTAAGTATCTCTAAGTACAATAGTCTACATTATTTTGCTTTGTTGTTCCCTAACACACAAATTTATTGAATAAAATATACCAACTTAACTATTATTTTCTTCCCAAATAATTATTTATGATCCCAAAAAAGTCCTTTTTATTTCAAATTTTGTTATTTGTTTTATGTTGGCCTACTTCTAATAAATTAATATATTTATTGACTATTTCTGTATTTCCGTAGGCAACAGTTAACTTTTCAAATTCGGCTTTCTCTGGTGCTTTTCAGCATCTCAAAGATTAGAATAGCAAGAGAAGCAGATAACGTACAAGTAGTACGTGGCTGTGTTTCAGTTATTCAAACTGGCCATTTATTTGGGGAATTAGCTAAGCTTCTGATATCCTATCATTTCCCCTGCTACTGTTCTTGGATTCCTATTACTGCTTGTTAGCATCTCCATAGGAAGCTAGACATGGGCTCACTGAACTATTTTATGTCTACTTGCATAGAGTGGCTGGATGGGAAAGAATATAAAACCATCTATAAGAAGATTTTAAGATTATCTATGAGTTTCATTCATCTATTATTTTCCTGGCTCCATTTAGTATAGACAATAATAGCAAGACAAGCTTATGATTATATAGTACTCTATACTTATTCAAAATGCTTTCACCTACATTATGCCTCCTGCTAGGAAGGCATAGATAATATTGTTGTAGGGAATTTTCATGTGAAACTGATGCTCAGAAACATGAAATTATGTGGTAAAATTCTTAACGGTTAGTTAAAAATATAGCTGAGAATAAAACCTAGTTCTTGAACCCATAGAATTTTTCTGTGACTTTGTTTTCTTCAAATAAAATATGTACAGGTTGTCAAACTATCATCTCTTAGCTTTAAAGCTATACTTCTACACTCCAATTTGTGGTCCCGAGACTATGACTTTGCAAAGTTCTGTTCTCCTTTGTTAGTTGGCCTCCTGTTAGGTTCTCCCAATAGGTGGCACCTAAGGGAGGCTGGATATTAAGAAGGGCAGAGAAAGGACTTTATCCTTCCTTTTTGTTTGTTTTTCCTGTCAGCACATTCCTAGCAATAGAAGTTGAATAGAAATTTCTTCTGGCCTACCCCAGTTCAGTCTTGACATACTTCCTCAGAGCTACCAGCACCAGCAGGGCAGTGCCTCTCCTTAGAGGTCCAAGTCCATGTCCCTCCTACGAGCTTCTAGGTTCTGATAAGCACAACACCTCCCTTCTATTTCTCCAGACTTAGCAGTGGTAGCTGCGTTCTACAGTTATTATTCTGTGTTTCTTTAGTGTTTCCTTCATGCTTTTTCAGTCTTCCAATATCTGTGAAACCCATTCCCCGTATTATATGCACTCTGTGAAATATTTGGTTTGATTGTAGTTTCACTGATGAAACTCTATGTGACAGTGTGTTTGGTTCTATGAGCAGTGCAAGGAAACATTCTGGCATGGTGGACATTCTGGGCTTGGTTTCATTATGCATTTGTCTTGAAAGCAGTGCTGAGCTCTTTGCTTATAGTATGCAGTGGTAACAGTTAATTAAATCATTATCTGTGATTGATTGAAATGAAGTGTTTGCTGAAGCAAGGTGTTAGAGGGATCAAACGAGTGCTGAACTTGACTGTTACAGTAATGATAATTACTACAAATTCTGTGGGGAGGATAGCTTTATGTGGCTTCACTGCAGAGCTTAGAAAAAGAAAAGGGCAAACTTGTGACTTTAAACCCTTGTTTCAAATCACTGTTAGAGAACCAGAGAGCTTTCATAGCAGCCCTAAAAGATTCCCTTATATCTTGTTGTATCAGAGTCAACCCACTAAAAACAGATACAATATTACACTAGTCTCCTGTTGTTCAATGTTCTTCTAATTACTTTACCCGGAGCATTTGCCATGCAATGAAATGTCATTCCCAAGACCCATTCCAAACACCTCCTATTGCCTCTGGATCCATAGCCACAATCAGATGTCAATATAATCCAGGGGAACAAGAATAAAGTCTGACCCAAGATGGGATAGCTTCTATTCCAGAATGATTACAAAATTTGCTAATTTATATCAGAAGTTTTAAGGGTATTAGGCTAAGGGGGAAACATATACCTGGATAAGTTTAAACTTATTGATATGGTAAACTTCATAGAAATTTTTGATTTAGTGTTTTAGTTTGTGCAGTTGGAAGTGGTTCTAAAAGTTTGCTTTGTTAATGAACTGAAACTTTGACTCAGTGGTGGCCTACAGTCAATGAGCTTGAAATTCCAGAACTTTTGTGACATAATATTGAAGGAAGAATTAAAGGGTATATAGAGTAGGTATTTTGGAATAGATTTATCTTACATGACCTGCACAATTAATTCTCTCCCCGCATGCCATCACCACCACACTACATGCTGTATTCCCAGAGAGAGCCCAGAGGACATTCCTTCAACTTAGGCATTGAGAAATACACTAACGAGTAGAACATCCCAGAGGTCACTGTCTTCTATAGGCCAGAAGTGATGGTGGGAGATGCTGCCATTGAGATTGGCTTCCTGAACTTACTGAGGATGTTGGAATTTTGGAGGGGCAAGGTCAAAGCAGCAGTGCTTAATCTTTAGAGTTAAGGGGAGAGCATTAGTAGAAGACAGCAGTAGTAAATTAGTATCGAGCATTTTTATACCTGCATGGACTCTCTGGTTGTAGATAATTATTACGGTATTTATAGGAGCAAAAAGATATGGACGTCTTACTATAAAACATGACTTAATCTCTAAAAAAGACAAAACTCTAGGTCGGTGGCCAGGAACCTGACCTGAGTCACCAAGTTTCCAGGCTAAGCCAGCGGGCAGACCTAGAGGCCAAGTCCTTCTAAAAATGAATCCTGAAACACTGCTACAAGTATATGCTTAATATTCCTCTAAACTTTCCTTGAAAGGACCTGCAAACACTAACAAGGGTGACTATGCACTTGGAAGAGGGAAATACCCAGAATATTTAGGGATCATTAAACATTATCTCTAAATTTATGCTAATACATTGGGATTACCATACTATGGCAATCCACCAGTTGAAGAGGGAATGATATTACCAGGTCAAATGACACAGGGCCAGGACTAGGGTGAAACAAGAAAGGCATTTAGGGCATAAAATTTTAGGATGTACCTATGGGTTCATTCAAGTGTTGATATTGTGTGAGGTCTCAATTCTGAGTTAACAAATAGAGTTTTGGACAAAGCTTATCTCCCCAGTGGGTCCGTGGACCCACAATACCTGATTATTACCCAGTTATCTGTCTGTGTAATTGGAGCACACTCATATGGCGACTGTCAGGTTTCACACATCTGACTCATGAAGTGAGGGTTATTCTAGTAGGACAAGATGTATAAACTTCTGAAACTTTTCACCCTTGCTAGGATAGTGTACCTAAAGTAGCACTCGAGAAACTGCAAATTAGTGCCACTATCGAAAACTTGAAATATGCGGAGGTGGCGATTTCCATTATGTACTCATTTAATTCACTTGGTCGAATTTTGAAAAAGATGTATCTTAGATAATTACTGTGGATTATCTTAAATGTAATCAGGAATTGATTCCAATTGCAGCTGTGGTTCCAGATGTGGTTTCTTTACTGAAGCAAATCAGCACAGCCCTTTGGACTTGGTGCACAGCTATTGATCTGGAAAATGCTTTTGTCTCTAAAACAATTTGCAGGGATCACCAGAAGCAGTGTGCTTTTACCTAACAGGATCAATAGTGAGTCTTTTTATTCTTGCCTTAGGCTATATCAACATTCTTTCTCTCCCCCTTAATTTAGTCTTCAAAGATTATGGTGGTACAAATCTTGGTTAGCTTATTTGCATTGGGAAGAAAATATATACCACATTTGAGTTTGTTGCTCCATTGTATTTATTGAGTAACTCAAAAGGCTTCTCACAGCAAGAAAATGCTCTATAGCTAGTAATGCTGCAGTACAAACTATTCTTCTACTTGAGCCTAATGACCCAGTAGACCCAATCATATTTGGCGTTTCTGGGAATAGAGATGCTTGTGGAACTTCTGACCAATCCCTATAAGAGTGTCACAGTTATGATCTCTAGGGTTTGGAGCAAAGCTATATCAACTTCTGTGGGTAACTAATCTCTTTTTGAAAAATAGTTTCTGGAAAGTCATCATGCCTTGGTAGGGTTGAGATGCCTGACCATGGGCCATCATAAACTGAGTATTTGGTTAAGCATGTGCAGCAGCAATTTATCATTGGTGGAAGAATATGTTTGAGATCAAGCTAAAGCAGATGCAGAAGGCACAAGCAGGCGTCTCAGACCTTTGCTACACATTTTCCCACTGCATTACCTCCCCTCCCTCAATACACAACTAAGTCCTCATGGGGGAATTTTTTGTGAATATTTGAGTTCTGAGGAGAAAAACTTGGTCGAGTCATATGCATGACGGTCAGAGTGAGAAGATGTTTGTGTTCCATGTGAGTGTTCAGCAAAAGGCATCAACTGGAAAACAGGTTCAGAATAGTATGTGGACTAGATGGCCCTTGCTCTGATGGTCCGTTTTTCCCTCAGCCACTTTCACTCTTCCTTAATGGGCCCGTGGACAGAGTGGCCACGAGGGCAGGAATAGACGCTGTTCCTGGGCTCAACAACATGGACGTCCCTTTATCAAGACTGGTCTGATTACTGCCGGTCCTGAGTGGCTAACCTGACAACTGTAAAGGTCAAAGCTGTGTCCTCTTTGCGTATGGCACCAGACCCAGCTGGACAGGGAGGAGGAACCCCACCTGGGAGCAGGCTGACTACATTGGAGAGGCCACTTTTAATTATCTAAGAAAATAAGTTTTAGTATGCTTTAGTCATCTATGCTTTAAACTGGATGACCGTTTGTATCCTCGATTTTCATCTCTCTCTCTCTCTCCACCTCTTTAGTCTCTTCTCTCCCTGTCACATATCGTAGTTAGAAGGAACTTATTCAGCTTCCTTAACACATTATGTTTTTTTTCTGGCTTATGGCAGACCTAGCTTTTCTATTCTACCTAGGCAAAATGTATCCAATATTCAAGTCCTATTTTAAGTTCACCTCCTTTAATTCATGACAATACTTCACATGCATAAGTAGCATAATATTCCTCAGACTGTATTGTTAGGGCATATTCTAAGTGCATGTCTACCCCTACAAAACTATGTGTCCCATGAGGATTTGGCAGCGCTGTCTGTTTTGTATCCCATCCTTCTGCTCCCAAGTCAAAGGACCTTGTTGGTCCTCGATGTATATTCACTGAGTGAATAGAATATGCTCCCTTTCCATTTTTCCTATTTTTAACCATTATATTGAATGGAAATGGTGTTGGGGTCTGTAAGCCAATTTGAATAAAGAGAGTAAAGCATGTAATGTATGAGAAACAAGAATTGGTTTAATAGTCAAAGGTTTAATTCTGGGATTTATTAGCTGTGTGAACTTGAGAAAGTCACTTAACCTCCCTGAGCTTCAATTCCTTCTTTTCTAAAAGGAGGCCTTTTTTAAAACCTTTGTAGTTCTAGTGTCTCATGCCTTAGTTCAAAATAAAAGAAATAAATTGTATTGTAGAAACAATTAGCTTTTAAAATTTCCCTTTTTAATTATTTTTACATAGTTTCGAATAATTGCTTAAATAGTGCAATAAAAGCTTTTATTTTTCTTTTGAAAATGATCAATGCTTGAAACTTTGCTAGGATAGAAAACATAAATCTTTAAGTAATTTAATATGCACTCATATATATGAATATGCAAATTTTAAATAGGATTAATTTGAAACTAAGAATATTTATAACATGCTATTACAAAGGATTTATCCTACATTTGAATCACAAAGTGACAAAGAACCAAACATAGTCTCTAAAGTATTCGTAATTGTTTTCTTCACTCAGAAAAATGATCAGATCTAAGAAACTTGATGCCAGTTCATTCATTCATTCCACTGACATGAAGGGAGGTCAGTTGTTCACCCTTTGCTTATCTAGGTGGTGTTTTCAATTTTGCCCTTGGGCCAAAGTAGACATTAAGAGATACGTGTGCCTGAATGAATGTTTTCCTAGTCCTACCTCATAGAATTACTTTTACAGAATTACATTTACTGAATTGATGGTATATCATCAGCCTACCCTGAGAAATGCTGTAAGAAAATTATGAAATTTATTTATTTTGAAAAAAAAGTTAAGCCACTGAACAAACTAAAATAAACTAAGAATTTTAAAAAAGTTAGTGATGGATTGTTAGGAAGAACATCCTTGATATCCTGTATATCTTACTACTCAACATGTTGTCCATGGACCAGCCGCATCTACATGACCCAAGAACTTATTAGAAATCCAGCACCACAGTCCCCCACTGTAGACCTACTAAGTTAGAATCTGCCTTTTAACCAGATTTTTAGTTGGTCCATACACACATTAAAGTGTGAGAAACACTAGATGACATTGTCTAGGAGTGGCCTTTTTACAGATTACTCATAGAATTTTTTTATAATAAAATTTATTTATCATAAAGTAATAATAAACTATTATGACAGTATACATAATCAAGAAAAAAAAAAAAACGTTCTTCTCCAAACAAGAGTTTTTTGTTATAATTTGTAATCTTTGAACGTTGTGAATTTTGTGGTTGATCCTGTCTCGCTCTCTGCCTTGGCCACATCTCATGGTCCACACTATCACTTGGGAGGGGCAGCCTTTTTTGAAGGCACTTTTCATATCCTCTTATTTGTTCATTTGTATGTCATCCACATGTTCCCTTTGCCCTGATACTTTCAATTTTTAAAATTATTTTTGAGATTTATTGGGTGCCTCAAATCCTCTCTGGGATGGGGTAAAGTTAAGGAAATAAAATCAAAGTAAACAGCCTAAATACTTCCAGGATTTGTTGTATGATCTGGGCACTGCCAACATAGACCCTTACTTCTTCACCACCTACCTTTCTATAGCATCATAATTAATGTTCAGTATGAAGATCTTGAGGCACTCTGGGGGTTACAGTTATCAGAGAAGTATTAATTATACTCAGCACACTATACTGTAATTACTGAGCCAGAAACACGGACGAATGTGTTTTATTAAGATTTTAAACAAGAGTGGAAAACCCAAAAGATTTCTGACTAACTCAGAACATTTACTTCAATTAAAACATTCCATTTTATGTGAACACTGGTGAATATCGGTCTATTAAGTCTTTTATAGACAAATTATTTTTCTAGTCCCTTTTTAAAAACCAAGGCACAATCATTTTCTGAGCGTTTAGAAATCATTTACATCAAATATGTACTGATAAAACAAGTAGCAGGTAAATTCCGAGCTAATGTCGGGCTATGTATCTTTACTAGCAGGCAGGCAGATAGTTGAACTTATAGCCTCAGGAGGCCATTGAACCAACTATGGTGGCTGAATAATTTTATGACCAGTAATAAGGCTCACAAGTTATACATGCTAAGAGAGGAGTAATCAAATCTTATGCTTCAGGGCATAAATTAATCACTGCAGGGGTCAGAAAAGAATCTCCTTTGCTCTATGAACAGAATTGAATAATTAGGCAGTGGCTGTATTGATATTTTTAAAGCCTTCTTCTTAAGCTTCAGCATTGGTTTTAAGAACAATTCTGAGACTTCGTGGGGTGTTTGAGCTCTTGATTAGAAGAGGAGGACGCTGCAAGTTGAGCAGTTTCTTCTGGCAGGCAGGCAGGTTGGGTGGCTTCCGGGTACCACACTGCTCAACCTGATTTTATTAAAAGCTCAAAGTGCCTGCTGTTAAAATGTTTCCAGGCAGCTGGGGCAAATGGGCTTCCTTGTCTGTCTGGAAATCTTGAGGTGGATTTTCATCTTTTAATCGCGTCTCTTTCTAAGGGAGGGGGTGGGGGTCGAATAATGTGTGACCCTCTGTCTTCTACAATTCACATTTTACATTAAACCTTGAGTTCTTTTTCAGGAAAACAGGCTCAAGGAAAAACCTGATAATCAAATGGCATTGAAGGCCAAGCGCAATCAACTGCCAAACACATTAATCTTTTCAGGTTTGCCTATGTGTTTATTGGACAAAACATGTCAAATGTTGTGATTTTGTGATTATGCAAGGATGCTGTTTTCCATGGAAAGTAGATTTTATGTCCTATCTCCTTCTGCTACACCTCTATCGTCAGCTCTTTTAAATTTAGATAAAGCAAAATAGTTTTCAAATACTTTCCCAAGAGTATTCCTAGTAAAAGGAAAACTAAAAATGAGTCACTTCCAAATAATGACTGGCTACAAGTGAATCAGATACCTAATAGTCCTAGAGAAGAAAGCAAAGACTTTATTGACATACCTATTTATTGACCCCAGTGACCTTCTAGATGTTTGTACATTTGGTTCTCTTTGCCTTTTCTTTGTTTTCAGTTTGAAATTAGTCAAATATTATTGTGTGGCTAATCTAGTAGTGGGCTGGACATACTTACTTGTAGTGCAAAATGGTATGATTTTTTTCATGAAAGGATTTACTATGGGCCTACAACTGAGGTGGGTGTGGAAGTTGGAGCAATTTTTTCCTTTAGAAACTCATGATCTTGGGGGGAACATAGGACATGCTAAATAATGTTCGGTCATATTACAAGCAACGTCAGGTTAAGTGTCAAAGTAAATGGTGTCAGCCTGTTCTGGCATGATTGGTGGTAGGAGTGAGATTACAGCTGGGCCTGAAGAGTGTGCATGTTTTGTGGGGGTGCAAGAAGATGGCTATCACATACGGGTATGAGTACACATGTGTATGTGTGCACCTGTGTGTGAAAATGCACACAATGGGGGATGGAGAATGTTGTAGAAGGAATAAAGACCTGAATTCAAGAAGGAACTGAGAATAAACTGGTAAGGATTGAGGGTATGTTTCAATGAGTCATAGGGAACAGGACTAGATAGAAAGAAGCGTGATACTAAAAAAACTTGAATGCCAGATTAAGGGATATCATATAGAGATTATGAAACCGTTGTTGAGAGCAAATTTGGGAAGGGGTAATATGGTTACAGTGTGGAAGCTGGTCTAGAACAGAGAAGGACTGAGGTTAGGAATTCTGATTAGAATGCCTCCAGTTGTGAGACAATTATGTTTACATTATGTTATTCACTTAGGTTTCACAACCAGAAATTCTTCTTGACCAACTTGGCTTTTTAATTTTTTCTGAAAACTCAAGGTTGTTTTCTGCCAAAAGAAAGGTGAGAGGTGGGGCTTGATTTTCTGCATATGTGCCAATGTGACCACAGCTTTGGTATTGCCCCTTTGTTACTGGATTCAAGCATCTTTGTGTTTACACTAACAATGATAAAATCAAGTACGCGTTCCCAAATTAGTTGAATTCATTATGCTTAGATTCAGGATCAATCCTCTTTCTTTTTTTTTTTTTTTGGTGGCTGGCCCGGCTCTTTCCTTCTTTTTCTTCCCACCCACCCCCCCAGCAAAATATTCAATATTTTACAAAGCTGTTTTCTTGAACTAAATATATATTAAGTATCTCATTTGGATAATAAATCTTTGTGTCAGCAACCATCACAATCTCACCAGATTTCATTTCATTTATTTATTTATTTTATTGAAACATAGTTGATTGTACATATCTGTAGGTTGCAGAGTTGAATATCAATACCCGTGTGCAATATGTGAAGCTCAAATCAGGATAATTATACAACAGTATACAATATAATTATTTTTAAATTTTTATTATTTGTATTCATTTTTTAATTAAATTACCATATTTCATTTAGCTACATTTTTGTGACACTCTAAGACTGCAAAGTAAATCAACTGCTTTAACAAATGAACAGTTTAAACTCCTTTGAAAATTCAGTCAATATTGGTAGAGAGCCCACTGAGTGAAAAATTCATCCCTCTGTGTCATGGGAAGAAGCAAATAATTAGATGACTAGTCTCCACCCTTGATAAAATTGCAATAGAATGAAGAAAAAGGAAAGGCACAAATTAAAAATTAAATAAAAGCATTAAAAATATGGAAAATAATAACAGCTCTGAATCAAATAGTCGCTCTGTACCAGATACTTTACAAGCATTATGTTATTCGCTTTTTGTGTTAGCCCTGTGGATTATATTATTTATGTTGCAAATGAGTAATCTCAAGCTCAGAGAGGTTAGCCATGTTGCTCATGGTCACACCACTAATAAATGATAGAGGCAGAATTTGTACTCACGACTCTCTGACTTTTAAGTCACGTCTCCTTTCAGGCTGCTATAATCAATCATGAAAAGGCAAAAAAAAAAAAAAAAAAAAAAAGTTATTGTTTCTTAACTCCAAATGAAGTGATTAGGGAGGGTTACACAGAGAGACATGATTTTGTGTCCACTAGGGTTGTGAAAAAGAAACACAGATTAGTTCTTCAGGAGAACATTCTAGGTGAGCGAAATGGCAGACTTTAAATCACAATGCTACAGGCTACCGGTGTAGGACACTGGACAAGACTAGTCAATTGAGGTGAGAGATGAAGGGAGATGTATCCCCAAAGTAAGAGAACTGCTAGGATTTGAAATCTTGATTTAAAAGTTAGCACTGAGCACATAAAATGGGATTTATATATACATATTGAGAGGATGGTGCCTTGTGGGTGCTGAGAACTGACATGGGTTTCATGTGGTGAAGACAACAGAGGGAAAGCAAACAGGTTACTCGAAAAACTAAAACAAAACTACCATGTGATCCAGCAATCCCACCCCTGGGTATTTATCCAAAGGAAGAGAAACCAGTATACTGAAAAGAGATCTGCACCCCTCTGCTTATTGCAGCACTATTAACGATAGCCAAGATGTGGAATCAACCTAAGTTTCCATCAACAGATGAATGGATAAATAAAACGTTGTCTATATACATTGAAATACTACTCAGCCATTAAAAAGAATGAAATTCTCATTTGTGGGAACATGGAAGATCCTGGAAGGCGTTATATTAAGTGAAATAAGTCAGGCATAGAAAGCTATACATCTCATCTCACTCATTGTTGTATGTGGGTGCTAAAAAAGTTGAGCTTAGAATAGAGAGTACAATTGTAGTTCCTAGAAGTTGGGAAGGATAGAGGGAAGGGAAAAATAGGGAAAGATGGGTTAATGGATGCAAACACAGTTGGATAGGAAGAATAAGTTCTAGTGTTCCATAGTGGTGCTAGGTGTCTATAATCAAGAACAGTTTTTCATATGTTTTTAAATGGCTAGAAGAGAGGAGTTCAAATGTTCTCAGTACAAAGAAATGGTAAGTTTGTGCAGTGATGGACATGCTAATTACCTTGCTTTGAACAACACACATTGTATGCATGTGTCAGAATATCACTCTTTACCCATAAATATGTGCAATTGTTACATATCAATTAAAAATGTGTGTGTGTATATTTATACATACACACACACATATAATTCCAACAAATTGAGTGAGTCAAACTGTGCAAAATTTTCCTAGGATTCAGCTCAAATAGATTGTGTATAAATATTTTTAATCCTTAGATGTATCTGATAAGACTTCTGAAGTTTCATTGTTGAATTAATTGGAATTTTGAATTTCTAGTTAGGAGATGCCATCTAAGTCTCTTCTCTGACTTTTAGATTTTTCGCTTAAAAGTCCAGAATGAAGGTGTCTTCACTTTCTGGGCTACAAGGCATGGGAAAGAAGTCTGTTAGAATACCAACCATTCTTATGCTCCTATCTAGGGGATGCAAGTTCCCTCCTGGTACACATGTAATAAACTTATTTTGCTACTGCCCGTGAATATGATTTAATAATGACAAATTTCTTGCTTTTTACAACATTCATGTTTCATTTAAAATGGCTTTGAGAGTAATGAATTCTACATTTTTGTAATAAGTATTAAACCATACAATTAAAAAATCAGATCACATGTGTATGTATACATTTGGGTATGAACACACACACGTACACACACATACACAAACACACAGACCCATACCTATACACATTTTGGGTTGATAGTTTAGGGTTTCAAAAATCGTAACTATTAATACTAAATAATATATTAATGTATTCCTGGTACAATATTTCTTTAGGTGCTTATAACATTCCTTATGATGTGGAACTGATTTTCCTTTACATTTTTCCTTGAAATGCATTTGGTCTCTCTCAAAGTAGAATATTTATGCAGTCATACTTAATATGAAAAAGAGATCTTTCTTTGCACATATTATATGTAAAGCAGGCTTGAATTCAGCTTTTGATTAAAACAGCTGTGTGGCCTTCCAGCTCAGGTTTAATTGCATTTAAAATTCATTTCTGCACCAGTACTGAAGATCACAAACCAATATTAATAAAGTAGGCTTAGAGCAGTATAGCACCCAAGCAATTGGTTCTTGACAAACATTATTTACCTAACTAGAGTTTCATTTCAAAGTTAACATGTCTCTGTGCTACTTGAAAAAAGCACTTGTCTGAAAACTCGGTTAGACATTTTAGCCCAATTTAATTTATTCTCTGAAAGTTTAATCCCCTGCTGCAAAGAGTAGTTGCAAATTTTCCAGAGTTACAATCCACTGAAGTGAAAAATGTTTAATGACATCATAGGTACTGAGCTTTAAGAGTTTAGTTAAAAATCTTCCTCAAAATGTAAAACAGGGGGCAAGAGTTAATAGGATATTTTATACAGTTATATTTCAATCCTATTTCAAATCTTTCTAAAGTCACTTGCATTTCTACCATTAAAGCTGTATGAAATGACTTACTTAGACATCTCTAGGGAGCAGAGGAAAAAAACCACTTAAAATTTAAACAACAAAGGCAAATCTCTTCTGAGCTTTAACATTTAAGTGGCTCATTCAGTCATTTTACATTTTATAAACTCTCTTTGTAATCACATTCACCAATCAAAACAAATATTAGGTACCAACTATATACAGCATCCTACCCAACTGTATGAGAAAGCAGCCAACAGTTCACAACACAGAATGCTTTGGCATCTACATGACATCAACCTAGACTTGGTTTTATACAGTGAATTGTATGTACAACAGAAGTCTATTATTTATTATTGAAATATTTTTTTGTCTGACTGCCAGAGAGTGAGGATAAAAACATGGGAGGAGAGAAAATAAAATCTGAATTGACTTTGTTTTTGGCACAGTAGAAAGCATATTGGTCCCCTTTATAGTCTCCTAAAAATCTAATTATTCATTTGGCAGATTACCTCTATAGTGCAACTGGATAGTTGTTTTAAAATATGCAAAGCGCAGATTTCAGACTTAATAGGAGATAATGACTGCTTTACAGCCTGTCAGGTCATGGCCTATTTGGCCTAGTTACAGAGATATTGCTTCACGGTTCAGTGCTCCAAGAGCTGGTGATGGCTCCAGGCCAGCAAAGGTGTCGTTGACATAATAGAAAGTAAGGGCTTCTCTGGAACTCTAATGGGATGCTCTGTAAAGCATAGATCAAAAGTGTCATGGCTTGGATAGTACAACCCTGATGAGGACTTTGGGTAGTATTTTTCCTTCTTGTGTCATTAAAAGAAAAAAAAAAGACAACCAAAAATCCATGTGCAAAGTCATAATTTCACATTGTGAAACTAAGATTATTAATTCAAATTATATTATGTTTGGAGCATAACCACATCAACAAGATAACAGTTCTCTGGTTGCCAGATGACTTTGAAACTCACCCTTTAGGCAGATCCCATGGATGAGGGCATCTGCCTTAAGATCTGGGATGTGAGCCTGCAGCCTGGCTCTAAAGTCTACACTCTTACTACTACACAATACTAGCTAAAATGTGCATTATTTTCTACATGAATTTATATTATGGAAATGAAATTATTTTACACAAGTTAACTACATGGATCAATATAATCATCTTGATGAAAAAAATAAAATAAACTAAAATGAATATTATTAACATCTACCATTTATTGAGAAGAAACACATCACATACGTCGTCTCTAATTCTCAAAATAATACTGGGACAAGAGTATTGGTATCTCTAATTTAGAATGAAAAAAATTAGATTCAAGAGATTATGGCTTTAAAATTCATTGTCATTTGACATGAAGCCCATGCTGGATATATAGTTGAGTATCTGCATGCCTGAGCACCTGGTGTATTATGAACAGTATGATCTGCTTGTCAGCTCTTCTTGGGGAATGAAAATTCAGGTTACACTTGAACTTGAAGTTCCACATCTAGGATTCAAGCCTGAAAATACCTCTACTTGGTCAAATGTCCATTCTTGGCTTATGCCTATTCAAGGAACAGAGTCACCACTATGTATACTCTTAAATAGCAATAAGTAGTATAACCACCTTTCTTTCCGTAACAGCAGAACAATCTTGCAATTTGGGGTCAGAAGAGCAGGGACAGAACCTAAATGCTGCTTCTTGTACTTGTGATTCTAGGGAAGTCTCTCAGGAAGTGGGCCTTGCTTTCCTCAACTCTATAATTAGATTATTGGTAATTTCATCCCTGGAAGGTTGTCGTAGTTCAATTTGCTTATATAGTGTATTAATTAATATAGGATGGAATGATAATCACTATGCAACTATTAGTTTAAAAATTCTGATTAAAAGAAAAGAATATCAGCCTTAGACTGATAGATAAGTTTAGTGAATTCAGCAAATGCATTTTTTTAAAAAATTAGCCTCATTTAAACAAAATGTAAAATCAAGGAAATTACAAAATGATAAGATTTAATGAGTTTATTATCAATAATAGTAAAGCGATTTTATATAATGCAAATTAATTACCTGTAAAATTATGTTAGAGAGTTTAAATGACTTAGCATAGTAAAATATTATTCTCTCTCCGACTTCTTTAAAACATTGCTTCTTACACTCTCAAATCAAGGAATATGCTTTCCCCACCATCATCTTTTTCAACCTAAAGTTCTAGAACTTTATTATAAAATGACTTGCAGTGCACATCAATGCAACCAAGATTGGGAGACATCTTACAAATTAACTAGCCTATGCTCTTCAAAAATTTAAAGGACAAAAAAAATAAAATAAAGAAAAAAAAAAAAGAGAAAGAAAGAAAGGATGCTGAAGAATCATAGCAACTAAATGCAATGCATGATCCTGGATTAGATTCTGGACCAGAAAAACTAGTAAGCATAAAGAATATTATTGTGATAACAAATGACATTTGAATATTGACTACAGATTAAGTTATAATAATCTATCAAGGTTAAATTTCCTGATTTGGATAGTCATATTGTGGTCATATAAGAGAATGTAATTTTTCTTAGGAAATACTACAGGACCTATTTAAAGTTGTGATATTGCCAACTCACCCTCAAAATGACTAAGAAAAATACATACATACATATGTATTTACATATATCCATACATATGAGAGTAAGCGAGCAATAAAGTAACATGTGACCAAATTAAATTAGTTGATAAATCTGGGTAAAAGGCATATTTAAGGTCTTGTAACTTTCTGTAAATTAGAAATTGCATTAAATTAAAAAATTACAAAAGTATATACATAAATACTACTTTCTGTGCAGATTGGAATTAAGACGGATCATCATTGCAGTCTACGTAAAGAACCAAGATTACTCACAGAAAGGTGGTTTCACTTAAAAATGCATTTCCTGTTTAAAATCACTCTTCATTTTAAGAAAAACAAATACTTTTCACACCTTCTTCTATCATTATGTGAAACTATGAAATAAACATTTTGACTAAAAAGAAATCAATAGTATATTTGCAATGTGCTATTTAATACCATACACATTCTTCCACCCCCACTGCCATTTCCAACATGATCCTCAGTTTGCATTACAGCTCCTGTTACCCTGGGTTTAACTTCAACACTCGGTTGAGAATCACAGGCTTTCAAGGCCTGTAGCAGGAGGGAGGCTCTGAAATATTAGGACTTTTATTTATTAGAGGGTTAAAAGCACTGATATAGGTTATCTGGAGGGAGTTGACTTACAGATGGATTTAAAGTGAATAAAATCACTTCCCTGAGGTAATTTTTGAAAAATTTAAAAATCATAGTTACTTAAATTCTTGCCGATGGATTAATTTATTTATTTTTGGCTGGGATAGAAGGGAGAATCTGACAAACTTTTTGCCTTAACTTTACGTATTTAAAAATAAGCCTTCTGAAAATAGGAACTAATAAGATTTTGGAAAAGAAGTGTAAAGTACTTCCCTTTTGGAGCACAATTTGCTCTGTCTTATCATTTGCTTAACTGAAAACCTATGCCAAGGGTTCTCTCATTTAGATTCCTCCCTCACAGCAGTCACTGCTCAGATGTAGGTCTGCAAAGGTCTGAGCACAAGTTTGTGTTTACAGTCAACCCAGACTGTAATTGCAATGCACTAGGTTAGTGTCCTTTTGTTTCAGGATTGGAAAATGCTGCCAAATTTCTAGTATCCTTTACTTTCACAAAATTTAAAGACTCTTCAGAAAATGAGCAAGTTCCTTATTTTGAAGGGACATGCTGATTTCCAGAGCTTTGATAAACTGTGAAGGAGACATTAAATATTGGCTCTCAATAACAGGAAAACTTGGAACACAAGAGGAGTGGGCTGGATGCTCAGAATCCCTCACCACACTTTTGACTCTGCCCCTAACAAACTTGGTAGCCTTATGTGAATTACTTCAGCTCGATGGGACTCATCTTTCCAAGTAATTAAATACCTTCAACGTCCCCTCTCAGCTTCATATGTTTTGTGATTCTAACTCTCAACAGTCATGGATTTTCACAACACAGCTACAAAATAAAATGTCAGTCAAACTGTGTTTGTTTACACTTTATCAACTTTAAAGTAAAGCCAAAAATGCCTCCAAGACTCACGTTTTTAATATGATTTTAATTTGTACTGTTAATGGACACTTTTACAGCCCAATTTTAAGCCTTTGCAAACATACCCATAAAATTGGTTGTATCGCTTCACATTTTAAAACCCCTACTTCATTTCCCAAGCAAATGGGCATTTATGTAAAGAAATAGCTGAATACATGCCTAACTGCCTGTTTCAAAGCAGTTATAATTTTTCAACTCACATGTCCACTTGAGTAGTGCAAAGAAAATGCTCCCAGAAAGCTTGGCAGGCTCTTGTTGAAGGAATCTCTGGAATCCCACCAACATTTCTTTCATTACCTTCTTAAGATCAAATTTCTGGAAATTAAAGGAAGAAAATCTGGAGGATACACTAATTTTCTCATCACCTAAGAGACCACACTCATTGTTTTATTAAGCTTTTCTTACATTTGCCAACCCCCCCCAATACAGTTTTATGTTTATCAAGGAATTTTGGCCATTATTCACTTTTTCTTCAACTTAAGTGAAAATACATTTATTTGAGGATTTTTGATATAGTATTCCTGACTGGTTATGATATCCTGTAGAAGCCAATAGCATTTTCCTAGAAAAACACCACTTTTTCTCTTGTTACTGCATGTTTACAGAATTACACAAAGCCTCCATGAAGGATTATAATATAAACACATTTATCTATGCCAGGAAGTGAGCTGTTTATCTGCTTATGAGGCAAGTTCATCTGCAAAGGGATATCATTCTGTGTGAGTAGGCACTCCAGTCAAACACGCATTTATTCATCCAACTAATATTTGTACAGCACTACTTTGTACCTGGCATCATATAAAGTATAGTAAAAAAATAGTGAGCAAGGCATTAGATGGCTCTCCCATGGAGATGGCAGTCTAGGGAAAGAATACACATATGTGTACACACACACACACACACACACACACACAAAGTAAGCCTTTCATATTCACAGATTCTGTATCTGCAGATTCAACCAACCTCAGATCAAAAGTATTGGGGGAAAAACAATAAAATAGAATAAAACAATTAAAAATAGTACAAATAATAAAAACAATACAATATAACAACTATTTGCACAGCATTAACATTGTATTAGGTATTATAAGCGATCTCGAGATGATTTAAAGCATGCAAAAGATGTGTGCAGGTTGCATGCAAATCCTGTGCCATTTTATGTACGGGACTTGAACATGCTGTGAGATGATCAATCATTCCTGTGGAAATGACTTTTAAGATGAGCTAAAGGATGAGCTAAAGGATAGAAAGGATTCCAAGAAGGGGAATAAATGAATGCAAAGGCACTGAAGTTGGGAGAAAGAGAGCATATGCAAAAGTCTGATGTGATCAGAATCCTGAAAACGAACGGAAGAGTAGCCAAGATGAGGCTGGACACATAGAGATATGTTACATTGGCTTAGACTACTTTCCAAACAAACAAAGATTTTATCCTTGAACACATCTTCTGTCAGGAATCCAGGGTTCACAACTGCTTCTTTAGTTGGTGATGGCTTCTATTAATAGTTCCTTGAGAACAGAAGCTCTTTACTGCACTCTGCAGCTCACAAAAGAGGTGGCTCCCAGGGGCTGCAACAGCAGTTACTACAAAAGTTCCTGGTCCATCTTCTTTCTTCAAAGAGCCTTGAGAACCTTAGTGACACAATTCTCTCTCCGTTTCTGCACCATGAATAGAGACAGCTGTCATATGTCCTACCTGCGCCCTCTAGTGGTAGCTGGAGTGTTACCCAACTCTTTTGAAAAGGGTGGTTAAACTTCCTAGGGGAGGAAAGTGTCCTCTAATAATCTGCCCTAATTTCCATTCTCCTATTATACATTCCATCCACAGTGTTCAAGGTAGACTAACTGCTAATACTGAGTAGGCAATTTTAAGGTACATTAAAGGAAGGTCAATGGAATCTCTGAGCTCTGACTACAAACTACAAATGTTTTCATCCAGCTTCTCTATCCTGACTTCTCTTACAGCATCTTCAGTCATTTTGGGGCCCTGTTTGCCCCATTCTCTCCATGACTTTTCTCCTCCTATAACATAACCTTTGGATGAATATCCTTCTTTGATTTAGTGGAACTGTTTACTTAATTCTCTTGGTAACAAAAACAGCCAAGTCTTTTTGTTTGTTTGTTTGGACTCCAGGCATTACCACTTAGTATTCTATCTGATTAACTTTTCTTGAAGTCACAGGACCTAAATCCGGAGGCTGTATGTTTGCTTGTTTATGAGGTCTCCCTGCCTAAACATCTTTTCCCCCCCAGAAACTGGGAACAGGGGAGAGGGACGGTGCAAGGCTAAAGTAAAATCTAGCTCAGACCCGTGGACAGCAGTTGTACCTGATTCCAAATCTGGCAGTAACTGGGTGAGATATCTGCGGAGGGCAGAATGTAGTTACCAGTGCTAGGAATCTTGCAACGGAAAAATAGAAGGCCAAGGAATAGATGCTAATCTTCTCATGGGAAAGGGTGTAGAAAAGAGCATGCTAGCTTAAGAGCTTTCAAGGGAATTGTTTTCTTGTGGGCATAGTGGTGCTTGAGGTTCCCTCAGCACATGGGTCATGTCTTCCCTGAGCTGTGCTTAAGAGCTCATTCCTGGACCTAGTGCTCTAGGTTGGATGTGCTTTTATCACTTCTTGCTCTGGCCAAGGCATGATACAAAAATATTTACTTAATTAGTGTTAAAAGTTCTTATGTAACTCAAACTTCAGCATCCCTAACCTTTGCTGAAAGGGCAAGGGGTCCATTCTGTCTACTAGACTTGATCTTTTCCTAGACAATGCCATGGGATATTTATAGGAACGTGGAGGGAGTTTCCAGAATCTTTGCCCTTTTGCATATTTCTGGGTTGATTGGCTTCTGTCCACTCTACACTTGGGAAGCTCTTAGCATAAGAAAGAAGCCCTAGAAAAACTTTTGAACAAATCCAAGATTTAAATGGCACAGGGCTGATATTCCCTTGCAACTAGCCTCCATCACTTCATTTACATAATAATTTATTCCTCTGCCTATTGAAAGGTTTTCAGATCAACTTCTGGGTAAGTAGAGGATAAGTAGGCATACAGTATCAAAACATATCAAAGCCATTATTTCCTCAGGAACTTGGGCTCCCATCGGATAAGCTGTGCTATTACTGCTTCTGAGTATGCCATATACCACAGTTGTGTAAAAGAACATATGTACATGTTGGTTGATGAAATTAGAGTTGGAAGGTAGGCCAATCTGTCCTCATTTGGTCCATTCTTGTACCTTCTTTGACTTTAAGAAGGTATAGGCTTATCCATTAGCATCCACGTAATAAGCCTTGTTAGGGACAATCACTCATATTGACCTCCAATTCAGATAGAAAGAAACTATTCCTACATATACAATGTTTCTCTTTTTCCTCAAAGACATCGAGATTTACTGACTGATACAGTTTGGATGTGTTGTCCCCTCCAAAAACTCATCTGGAAATTTGATCCCCAATGTGACTGTGTTGGAACATGGGGGCGGATCCTTCATGAATGGATTAATGCTCTCCCTGGGGGTGGGGGGTAGTGAGTGAGTTCTCGCTCTGTTAGTTCCCATGAGAGCTTGTTGTTTACAGGACCCTGGCACCTCCTCTCTCTTGCTTCCTCTCGCCATGTGATCTGCTTGTACCCACTGGCTGCCTGCCACTTTCCCCCATGAGTAGAAGCAGCCTGAGGCCCGTGCCAGAAGCAGCTATCCCAGAATCCTAAGCAAAATAAACCTATGTTCTTTATAAATTACCCAGTCTCAAATAGTTCTGTTATAGCAACACAATATGGACTAAAACACGGACACATTCAAATCTCTTCATGGGTAATGAAAAAATGATGCTGATGTGGCTTTGTTTAGTGAAGAAATAGTCTTTCAATATATTATTTTAAACATTTTATTATTATAACCGTGTATCCAGAGATCCTCTTATGAGATACTCCTTATAAAATTTAAAAGGAAGTAATATAAAATATCAGCTTTTTTTTTTTTTTTTTTTTACTTATTTTCTCTCTGTTAGTGGAATGTCATATATTTATTAACAAGAGAAGCAATTTTTGTAATGCAAACCTTGGTAATTTGTAATTATGTTTTGGGAGAATGTCTAAGTGGGGCCATGTGGACTAATAATTCTTAATTTCTCATCAATATTAATGTGTCTATATGTCAAAGCTAAACATATTTATGTGCGTCTGTTTATAAAGTGAGCATGATGAAGGGGGCAGTATTTTCATGGAATGAAAAATTCTATTCTTTCTCAATAGCATAAACAATAGTTCATAGCTCTTCACAAACTGTATGTTTTCCCTCAAGGGTTAAAGAACCAAGAACATTTTGGAGATAATTTTCATATGAGTATCTACAGAAAAAAATCAAAGGGAAAGCTAATTATTATGATGTACAAATTTGAGAGGAGCTTAGTTACCCATGAAATAGAACCAATCTCCAATGCAATATTCTAATGGAACAATTGGTATCCTATGTGAAAAGTTAACCATGTTCCATGGGATGAGCTCATCTTAGAGTAACATACCTAAAATTTTAGCCATCTGAAGACTTCAAACTAATAGAAAAACACCAAGTTTCTAGTTCTTGGGGATGACATGGAATGTCCAGGCTGGTGAGAATGTCTTCTCTTCAAGTTGTTGTGTTAAACACAAATTATTGCCCACATTTGCCAGTACTAAATTGTAACATAATCAGCATGGTCTCCCACCCCCTTCTTCCTCTAAAGATGACCACAGAGTTGTTACAATTGAGCTGATTCCCATTTCAGTCTGTTTGGCCCATTTGAGCAGATGTAATGTTTTCAGTCATAAGACAAGAACAGAACAGCAGTGTGCATTCTGAAAGCCTTGTTTTTCTTCTTTCTTAGGGTTTCATGACCTAACTTAGCATAATAGCTCTTACATGTTGAGCTCAAACTGTGTATAACCCTATATTTATGCCTTACATTGCAGTCACTATATTTATACCTTAGTATAAAAGAAATAATGGAAATAAATAAAGGAAATAAAAAATAAAGAAAATGAATACATATTTTCATCTCTGATTTTTACCTAGAATTACATAGACAGTTTTCCATTGTTTGGGTGGCAAGAAAATAAATACAGGCATGAATATGACCTCATGATAAAATAAATTCCAGTGCAGTGTTCTACAGTAGTCATAGGCATGTATAATTAACAGTAATTTATTGTATGTTTTCAAATGGCTAGAAAAGAGGAGCTCAAATATTCTCATCCCAAAGAAATAAATTTTGGGGAGGATGGATATACTAATTACTCTGATTTGGTCATTGCACATTGCATACATGTATTAAAGTATAACTCTGTACTCCATAAAAATGAACGATTAATATGCCAATTAAAAATAAATTTATTAAAAAAATTATTTTCTCTTCACAGAAATCTGACAAGTTAGGTATTATCTCTATTTTTTTAAGTGGAGAAAATGTAGCTCTAAGGGATCATTAATGAGGAAGGTACAGAATTTGGATTTAGATCTGTGATCTCCGACTGCAAAAGCTCTTCTCTTAGTTCCTATGCAATACAGCCTCCCAACATCTACTGGGTTAAGAGAGATGCATGGAGCTTCCTTCCTGCTTTTCAGTGTTATTACAGCATTGCTGCTCCTGGAGTACTGCTTTGTAGCAGAAGGAGAGCAAAGGAAACTATACATTTTTTGTTACTTGTTTTTGTTTGCTGGTTTTTGCTTTTAAAAAAGTAAATAATTATTTATTTTTCAGCTTTATTAAGGTATAATTGACGAAAAAGTAGATACTTAAGTATACAACATGATATTTTAATATGGGGGTACTTCAAAAAGTTCATGGAAAAATGAAATTAAAAGATAATACGAATCTTTCCATGAATGTTTTGAAGACCCCTTGTATATGTATACATTGTGAAATGACTACCATGATTAAGCTAATTAACATATCCATCACCTCACATAGTTAACATTTTTTTTGTTGTTGTTATGAGGACACTGAAGATCTACTGTCATCAAATTTCAAGTATACAATACATTATTATTAACTATAGTCACCACGCTGTACATTAGAACTCCAGAATTTATTCATCATATAACTAAAAGTTTGTACCCTTTGACCAAAATCTTCCCATTTCTCCCATCCCTCAGCCCCTGGAAAATACCATTCTACTCTCTGAGTTTGACTTATTTAGATTCCACATGCAGGTAAGATCATGTAGTTTTTGTTTTTCTGTGTCAAGAGTATCCGTTTTTCCACTGATGGACACTTAGGTTGATTCCATATCTTGGCTACAATGCTGCAATAAACATGGGAAGTCAGATATCTCTTTGAGACAATGATTTTATTTTCTTTGGATATATACCCAGAAGTGGGATTGCTGGATCAAATGGCAGTTCTATTTGCAGTTTTTTTGAGAAATCACCATACTCTTTTCCATAACAGCTGTACCAATTTACAGTTCCATTAACAGTGCACAGAATTCCCTTTTCTCCACATTCTCATCAATATTGGTTATCACTTGACTTTTTGATAACAGCCATCCTCTCATTGTGGTTTTGAAATACAGGAAATAATGTATTTTGGATATATTAAAACACAAACCTATTTCCTCTGGCTTATCAAGTTCAATGCAGGCACTCTGGGTGCTGTCAATGAAGTGCAGGCTCTCTACTTGTAAGAGAGAAATCTCTGAGGAGCACATGTCCTCCCAAAATCTTGACTGTGACTAAAGAATCAATGAATCTTCATTATTAAAGTAGATGTAGGTAAGAATACAAACCATATAAGTAATTTATTGAGCACTTACTCTATGCTAGGTACTCCCTCCACCAACATACACAATGGCATAATATAGAAGGAACGTCCTTCAAAGCGTTTATAGTCCTCTTGGGGGACTTTATGAAAAAGAGCCCAAGACACCTAGAAATATCTATCTGCCTTTCTTTAAACTAGTTAAGCAAGGACTAGAGCTAAAGCATGGGCACATATAACCCACCCTGTGAAATTTCAAAATGGCTGAGGTATAGAAAATCCTAAAATTTTTGGAGAGAGCAAAACAAAACAGAACAAAATGAATTAAAGGATGAATAAATATTATAACTCGTATAAGTCTATGGCCAATAAAGACATTTTTAGAAATAGATAACTCAGATAGTTTATCCCATAAGAATTCTTTCTGAAAGAATCACACAAATCTATACATCCAGAAAAATGAAAATCCAACACAAGAGAGAGAGAGAAGTGGGATATCTGAAACAACAATGAGCTGAGAAACCAATGGAAGCAAGGCTAAAAAAAATAAGTATGTAACCTGGCTGTGCAGCAGTGTAGTCATTAGGGAGGTATCACAGAACAATTATACAAGAAGCAGAAGCATGGCATATTCATATTATGGAATTCTATATTCCAGTTTAAAACAAAGATGATATATTTGGATGTGCTAGCAGGGATGCACCTCTTAGATACTTTGTTAATTAGAAACATACATAATGCAATCCACAAAATATGACACTGTGTGTAAAAATATTTATATAAAAATAGTGAAAATATTTAGGAACAATATATACTGAAATTTTGACAGGCTACTTCAGGCAAGGGGTAGAATTGCAAGGTAGCAGGGGTTGATGATGAAAAAAAGCTTTTACTTTTAATTTCATAAATTCCTATAATGTTTGAATGTTGTGCTAAGTACATATCCATTTAGAATTGCATTATTAAAGTGATTTAAAAAATAAAGAGCGTACCCTGTGGAATAACTAAGAAGTAGCTCTTTCACTTACCAGCAGTCATTTTGGGCAAGCTTTATGTGAGTTTCCATCTCCCCATTTGTAAGCTGAAGATTACAGTATTAACCTCAAAGTTAGTGTGAGTGTGTGTGTGTGTGTGTGTGTGTGTGTGTGTGGTTTAAATGAAATTAAATGCTGTATGTAAAATGCTAATTACAATGTCAGGGATACAGTGTGCCCTTAACCAATAGTAGTTAATATTTTGCAACATCTATTCAACATAGCTAATCATAAAACTGCTAAAATGAAGTTGTAATCATAGAGCAAGGCCATTTTGTTGATTAGTTATTCACTGATGAGCAATATTGCATAAGCATCAGGTTGTTTACAATTTTCATTTGGCTTCATGTGTTCATACGTTTGATGAAATAAATACAAAATTTCAAAGCAATCGAGAATATTTATATTGAACTGTAATAGATTAACAGTTAAATGTGCAGGTTGGTAGAAATTAAAAGGCATCTCATTGATCTTTTATAAAAAAGAGGTATTGAAATATCTGGAGATATTTACATCTCTAGAAGGAGAGAGTATGCACAAAGGAGTGAACATTATATCTCATAAGGCCAGAAGCATAGTTGAAGTGGCAATGAAGTTGAGAAGTGGTTTATTCTCCAAAAGTGGTGTCTTTCAACAGATTTTAAGAGATAACTTATTAACATTATGATGTAAACCTGTAATGAAAAGATATTAGAGAAAGCAGTGTTGAAGTTCGACCCTAAGACACATAAAGAAGGAACTAGGTTGAAGTGTGGTGGGTTGTCATGTGCTTACACTGCCACCACCCAATGGTGTTTTTTCTCCCTAACTTCATACACGTCCTGTCCCAGACATGCTCCCTTGATGTTATACCCAATCTCTGTCTTTGTTTAAGGTTGAAGGAAATGACCCTTGTCTTTGCTCCTATTTTTGGATGTTCTCAAAAGAAACATATATTTTTAAAATGCATGCACTTAATCATCTTAAGAATCTTTATGATTCTCAGTGTTTCTAAAACAATGAGACACATATAATTTGTGGAAATGGTATCAGTGGACAAGAGAGCCAGCTCCTTTGGAATAGGCATTGGCTTCTTTTGACATGGAAGATTATATTCTGTTAGGAAGTATATTTGGTGTTTTAATTGTAATATTATAGAAAAGGTTATGATTATTTGTAGAAAAATGTTCAAAATGCTTTGCCTTTTTTGGAATTGGGTTAATTAGAAGTTGTCAGGTTTTTCTTTTGTGCTCATCTTTACACAATAGTCCCAATCACTCTGCTATCACTCAGATATGCTGATGTATTAGTCAGTGTTCTCCAGAGAGACAGAATCAATAGGATATGTTATAATTATATGAGAGGGATTTATTAGGGGAATTAGCTCACGTGACTATGAAGAAAAGTCCCACCATAGGCCATCTATAAACTGGATGCCAGTAGCGTGGCTCAGTCCAAATCCAAAGGCCTGAAAACCAGGGAAGCTGATGGTGTCCTTGGTTTAAGTTCTGGAACCCAAAAGCTGAAGAGTCTCAAGCTCTGATGTCCACAGACAGGAAAGAAGAGTGTGTCCCAGCTCCAGCAGAAAGAGAGAGCTTCACCTCTTTCCTCTGTCTTTTATCCTCTCTGGACTACCAGTGGATTGGATGGTTCCCACCCACACTGGGGGTGAGTCTTTCCCACCCAGTGCACTCAGACTCTCATACTAATCTCTGCTGGAAACACCCTCATGGACACACCTAAAAAGATTGCTTTACCAGGTTTCTCAGCATTCCTTCATTTAACCAAGTTGACACCTAGAATTAACCTTTGCAAGTGACAGCAAAGGATCTTTAGATGACCTTTAAGGAAGAAACTCTTTCAATATGCTTGTAAAAACAGTGGTTGAGGGTGCTCTGGGTATAAGGTTTTCTTTTTCAATGACGCAATTTACTCAGTGAGGCTTGATATCTATTTCAATTTTGTTTATATTTATGTATTTCAAAAATGAACACTCTCAAGATATAAAATATGATGGAATGAGAAAGCCGGTAATTCCCAATTCCATCTGGGAGTAGGTGTGTTCAGCTTGTTGCTCTCCTTTTTCTTCTTGCACGATCTCTTGACACTACTGAAATGTAGCTTCAATAAGGTCATTAGTAAAGTTTAGAAGCAAAGGGACTTCTTTTTAAGTACTCGTACTATTAGAGTTCTAATTGGAGTTTGGATCTCGTCCATACCTGCCTTCCTCCCACCCCCCTCGCTCCTGTGGTTTCTACAACATTATTTTTCTTCTGATATCCTCTTTTGTCTCTGCCCAGGCTGGCTCATCTTCTGCCTATACTCAGAACGTTGCTATTTCTTTGATATTGTCACCATCCTTCCTCTTCATCACCATGTTCTACCTGCACAATACCAGCTACTGGTACTACAAAATCAATGTCACTATCCCTCCCATTTCTCCAGACTTTCAGACCCACGTTGCCAACTTTCTTTTGGATAGTATCATCAGAACAACATGCAGTTACTTCAACCCCTCAATGTCCCTATGAGATTTTATTTTATTTTCAACTAACTCGTTACTTCTGTTTTCTTTATAGATGCAAGCAAACTCACTAATTCCCAACCTTTTCATGTTTCTTCTTAGCCAATGAATCATTGAGTTAATCCTACCTCTGAAAGATCTCCTAAATCCATTCTTTCTTCCTCTTTTTGTCTGCCACTGCCTTGGTTCAAGCTCATTTCTCTCTCAAATGAAGTATTGCAATGAATTATTTAACTAGTTTCTTTTTTCCTCAAGGTCTCTCCCTACCAATCCACCCTTCAATGCACATTCAGTGATTCTTCTAGAACCAGGATGAGCTACTTAAAAACAGAATAAAAAATTTAGTGATTTCCCATTACCTATAAGATTAAGTGTAAATGCCTTAGCAGGACCTTCATAATTTGGCCCTAGCCTAACTTCTGCAAGTTCTTTCTACCTCTGGCAAGTCCTTCTTCTGTTTCTCCTTCCTAGCAATGCTCCCTAAAATTTGGCAGCAAGGAACTCTTTATTTTTTCCTTTCTTCCTTTCTCCATTTTTAATTAAGTAAAAATTATATATATTTATGGTGTACAACATGATGTTTCGATATATGTATACATTGTGGAATGGCTAAATCAAGCTATTTAACATACATGCTATCTCGCAGACTTGTTTGTGTGTGTATGTAGCTAGAGCACTTAAAATCTACTCTCTTAGCATGATCACACTTACATGTGGAGTGTAAAATAAGTTTGAATTCATAGGAATAGAGAGTAAAATGGTGGTTACCAGAGGCTGGGATTTGGGGGAGTGGAGAGATATTCATCAAAGGACAAAATCTTTTACTTGGACAGTAAGGAGCTGTTTTCCTTTCTTATATTTGACATGTCCCTTCTCAGCCCTGTGCTTTTGCACAGTATGTTCCTTATGCTTACAAGAACTCCTTTAGCCCATTCTCTACCTGTTGAACTACCAAGTCTCTTTAAAATTTTTTTAAATTTTATTTTAACTTCTCAGTATACATTGTAGTTGATTTTCTTGTCCCTTTACCTATTCCTCATTGCCTCTCCCTCTCTCCCCTCCCCCTGACTACATCATATCTGTTTATTTGCCTTAACAAGTTCAAGGAATTGTTGTGATTGTTGTGTCTTCTTACACCCCCCTCTTTATTTCTTTGTATATTTATCTATTTATTTATTTTTAGCACCCACAAGTCAAAGAGAACATGAGGTATTTCTCTTTCTCTGCCTGACTTGTTTCACTTAATATAATTCACTCTAAGTCCATCCATGTTTTTGCAAATGGTAGTATTTCATTCTTTTTTATAGCAGAGTAGTATTCCATTGTGTAGATGTACGGTATGATGTTGAAAAGCAGTAGTAAAAGGGGACATGCTTGCCTTGTCCCCAAACAAGTGCTTTTCATTTTTTTAATTTTTTTTTTATTTTTAAATTTTATTTTGTCGATATACAATGAGGTTGATTA